>NC_054559.1:17707854-17762791 GCF_017654505.1 Polyodon spathula
AGAACTCCTGCACTATGAATTCCTGCTGAATGATTTCATTCACAATGAATTTGTACACGAAGTAAACGTCATCTTGTAGTCATAATGCACTGGAGTCTAGACACTTATAATCCCATTCAACACTTAGACTCTTCATAATCCCATTCAACACCTAGACACTTAATAATCCCAGTCAACACCTAGACTCTTAATAATCCTCAACGCCTAGACACTTAATAATCCCAGTCAACACCTAGACTCTTAATAATCCTCAACGCCTAGACACTTAATAATCCCAGTCAACACCTAGACTCTTAATAATCCCAGTCAACACCTAGACTCTTAATAATCCTCAACGCCTAGACTCTTAATAATCCCAGTCAACACCTAGACTCTTAATAATCCTCAACGCCTAGACTCTTAATAATCCCAGTCAACACCTAGACTCTTAATAATCCCAGTCAACAACCTGCACGTCACGGTCAAATCAAAAGGGATGACAGCCTCGGGTCATTCTGGAGAACAAAATCTGTGGATTCCTAATCAATAAGAATCAATTGGACACATTACTCTGACACGCCCCATCATAAACCAAGGGTCTTGATGCTGTATACAGTAACTGTCATGGTGATATCAGACATTACCCTCTGACCTCGCCAGCTCACAGCAATGTGGTGTCAAAATCATACACTTCAAATAGCTTTTAAACACTCAGTACTGCTAAATTAAGAGCAAATGAAATGTCCTCAGTGTTTCCACAATGGTGCGCTGATGCACACTGGCAGCTTGCCTTGCCAGACCAGCAGGTGGTGCTGCAGTGCCTACAGCACCGGAAAGACAATGGGCTCCTAAGAGGCGGAGAAATGGAGCGGTTCCAGTAAGATGGAAAGTAGGTTTGTTTTGGTTAATGGTAAACTGTTCAAGGCTGAATGACGTTATCTGTACTTCCTCTGAAAGATATATATGATTGTTTCCCCCCAGTGTGATCATGTGACAGCTCTATTACCAAATGACATTTGAAGGTTTTTTTTTTTTTTAAACACACACGAAAGAAAGAAGGAAAGACACAGTTTTGGGCAAAGCTAAATAACTCCTAACTTGGTTTCCCATAGCAACCTCTGCTATATGAAATGTAAGAGTAATTACTTGCCTGCGCGGACAATCCACTAAAACACAGAGCCTCGTATTAAATTGTCCCCCTTTGTCACGTATTAATTTCAGATAAGAAACGGCAAATGAAATAAGACCCTGTTTACTTAGATGTGGAAACCATTCACCTAGCATACTGCAGAACAAGTGATCTCATCTCAGTGACTGTCCTACGTAAACTGCATGACGTGGACCGAGCTGCAGCAATGGCACATTTCTCAATGAGAAAGTCTCTGGGGACCGCTACTCACTGGCATGGCTCTGCTAGTCGGCATAGTCAAGACGGTTGCACTTAGATAGCTCTGCGTAAATGTTTCGGAACTCGACCCTGACTGTGGACGCGTATTACGTTATTAAAAGATACTCGAGGGAGTTCTTTGAGTTTCAGTCAGGACGACTGTTGACATAAGCGTATTCCTAAATCTAGACTTGCTTGGTTTCTGAGTACCCTGACAACTCTTTTGGAGCTTCGTGTTACTAAAGTTTGTGACTAAGTATTGCTCTCCGTGTGAGCACGTGTATTTATTTCAGCAGGGGCGCTGGATTTCCCTCTACCGTGCATCACTCCCCGCAGGCGCCGCTAAATACCTCGTTTTGCAGCAATTAGCCAGTCGTTTGCTACGGTAATTGTTCAGCCACGTTTTTTTTTTTTCTGTTTCTTTTTAAATGCATTCACCTGAAAAGGAATCCCAAGAGTCGTTTAGAACTTCTAAAGCAATTCCCCGCGGCACAAAAGAGGTTTCATTTCCAATTGCATTCCAATCTTATTGCAGATGCAAAGACAATACATGAGTGCGTTCACAATAATTAAACAATAATTCCTTTTTATTATAGGGGACCGGTTCTCTTAACAAACCAGGTTTAAATTCGTTTCACAGTCTGCTGAAGAACACTCGCTGTAATTGTTACAAAATGGTTCCAGTCTTACGGGCTGTTTTATGTAATCAGAATAAAAGCGTGGGGGGGGGAAAGCCATTCAGCGCTATAGAACGATTATATGTAAAGTATACACATAATGAAATAAACAAAATAAAACGAATTGGTGTTTGAATTTATTGGCTTTCATGAAACGGGGGGATGCGAATGAGGACGTTGTAGCCTGCAGAGCCTCATCGTTTTCCAAAGCATTGTTAACTTTCCCCAGACTAGACTAATTACTTCATCAATTACCACTAAAGCCTGTTTTCTGGACCTCTGCAGCGCCTCCAGCTCTGAACGCTATTACCCGGATTGCTATTTATTAAACTCAGACGCCTCGTCGCTCCCACAGCTAAAACACCTTGAACACGTTGTGCAAACGAGCGCCTCCAGCTATCCCTCACGCCCCCGGGGCCGGGGACTGCGGCGCTATTTCCCGTCTCCTTTTAAAATCAGCTCGCTCCTGGGGTGTAATAGTTTGGACAATATTAAAAGAAGCCTAATACATTCGATGACAAAAGTTTTCGACTAGAAGAAGCCTTTCTCGTTGTCTTCATTTTCATAAGTGTTGCAAAATGGAGCACTATTGTATGGAGTTTTCAGTTATGGTGTGAAGGGGGAATCCGTGAACTCCTGGAGCGTTATTTGTAGAACAGGGCAACGTGATATTACATATTACTTAAGTCCAGGGCTTGTAACCAGAAGGTCACCGTTTCAAATCCCATCTCTGCCACTGACTGACTCACTGTGTGTGACCCTGAGCAAGTCACTTCACCTCCTTGTGCTCAGTCCTGCGGATGAGATGTTAAATCAATGTCCTATTGTAAGTGACTCTGCGTATAATGCCCAGTTCACAGCCTACTTCTGTAAAGCGCTTTGTGATGGTGGTCAACTACAAAAGGCGCATGATAAAAATAAATATATTATTATTATAAATGAATGCTACAGAGCTGTTGCACATGCTATTATATAGGTGTGTGCTATATTTTATTTTGTATTATGCTTTTATGAATGTCTTCGGTGTTTTTGTCCTGTTTGAATGACTTGTCTACTTTTGCCATTGATTTTATAAGGTTGTTTCCTAACGCCTGACAGGAACCGTTTATTTGAAGTCATTGCTGCTCAAGGGGGTGCCACCAGTTACTGAATTTAAAGGTTCACATTCTTTTTCACACATGGATATTTAATGTTGAATCATTTGTGGATAAATAAATGTTGAAAGAGTATCATGTTTTTGTGTCATTTGTTTAATCAGGTTATCTTTATTATTAGGACTTAGATTAAGATCTAATAACATTTTAGGTTTGAAATATATGAAAATCCTAAGGGGTTCACAAACTTTTTCACGGCACTGTAACTAACTACTCCAGGACTTATATACTATCCATCCCGTACCACGCTACATGTTGGAACTTTCCTCTTTCACTCCTGCTTTATTTCGTAACATTCAGGATCTGGGATTTTAACAGCTGGGTGACCACTGCATTATTTGGCACTCTGCTGTCCTGTTTGTGTTTGAGCTATAGGTTTATAACTATATTCCCCCTCACTGCTCCTGTGGATACTATCAACAACGGCTCAATACTGCTTGTTGAGTTGCTTAGTAAACCCATGAAGGCTCTTATGAGGTGTGTAATAACCCGCATGTGGGCTTAAGGGGGGCTGTGATTACAAACTACTCAGGTTGTGTTTTACCACGTCTGCAAAAATGGAGAACTAGGGGCTTTGGAGGATTGTTAACGACTTCATCTTTTTTGGTTTTATAGCTATCGGATCTGAAAGCATTGCTGGATTTTCCTAGGACACCCCGTGGGTTAAGCGACTGCGCTTAAGAAAGAAACATGTTCAGCTATTGACCTTTAAGTGATCAAATAAAACACACAACTGTGTTCAGCTCTTGAAAGCGATGTGACATTTCTGTCAAATAAGCTACCTTCACCAGGAAGCACGGCAACCATGACAACTCACAACTACCCTTTGACCTTTAGGGAAAGGCTTGGCGTGCCTTGTTGCAAAGAGCCAGCTTTCCTGTCTCTGCAGGAGGCTGAGAGCTGAGGGCAGTACAGCAGCTGCAGGAAGCGCACAGGGATCATTCGGGAACTGTCAAGGGATTTGTGCTGCTCTGTCAGCGTGCCTCCTCCAGGCAAGAGCAGTGCTGTCAAGTACGATTTTATTCTGTTATACCAGTGGCGTAGTCCCAGATCTGAATTATTAGACATTGTCACATTTTATTTGTATACTGAACTAGTAACACATTTAATAGGAAATGCATTTATATAATTTCTACAAGTATTTCCACAAATTGTCGTTCTCCCTCTTTCAGAATGCTACTTCGTGTCTGTGTGTGCAATGTGGCTTGACTACACCACTGCCACTTAGCCAGGCAGCAGTCAGGAGAAAGGCCACCAATGTCGGGAAGGAGAGCGGTCTCATGGGGCTCTGTGCTAGCTCTCTATAACACTCCGTTATTGGCTGCAGGACATTTTTTATTTTTTTTTGGTCCACCGGTATTGTTTTAGTGGCTCCCCTAAGCAAAACATTTCACACATGTATTATTCTGAAATGGCCGTTTTCCCCAGCTCGCAACAGCTAGGCGGGAACGCTAGCATCTGGCAATCACAACTGACTTCAGAGGCGTCAGTCCCACTTCATAGGAGACATCAGCAGCTCCTGATTTCTGTGCAAGTTCAGGAGACGAAGAACAGATGCAGTCAACATGCATCGCCGTGCAGATCGTGTCTCACATGACATCTGAAGGCTGATTCCCGCGATTAATGCTACTGTTAAATTGTGTATCTTGGCAAACTCCAGTCTCAGAGCTAATCTAATCACAGCAATATTTTCAAGTGCGTTGCCAGATCGAACTTTAGGCAATTTTTTTTTTATAAAATCACATATCAAAAATCAACCAATCACAGTGAAGTATTTCCCCACATTCCAGTGCTTCTTATCTTGTGTACAGATGTGATCTTGTGCATAGGCATATAACACCACAACTAATTCCAGAGGTAAAAAAAAAAATCAAAATATAACAACAACAAAACACAATTAGCTTCACTCTTTGTTAAATGCCAGTACATTGTGTGCTTTCTACAGATGTTATCCTGGTCCTCTCATTAAAACTAAGAAATACCCTACACACGATCTGTCTATCTATATATATATTGTCTTAACGCAGGCAGGCGCATCACACATGGCGAGGCAATCCACACACAGGCGGAAGGTTGACACGAACCCCCAATCTCTCGCACTAAAAGCATAGCGCCGATACCGCTGTACAAAAGAGCCGGCTTTTGGAACTAGCGATTTTTCTCCGATATATAACGAAAGTTATATATATATGGTTTTTTTTTTTTTTTTTTTCTCCGCAAACTATCAAGAGCTTGATAAAACTGGCTTCGGTTTACAGAAATGTAATTGTAGGTTCAGAGTCTGTGTTCTAGACGCCATGGGAGCGACGCTGCCCCACAGAACAAGTGATACCACATCAGCAGCAGCAAAAAAGAGAGGTGTTTAGCACAGCTTTAAGGAGACCAGTTGAAGGGTAAAATTGTATGAAAAAGGGTTATGAAGTTTCACAAAAAAAAAAAAAAAAAAAAAAAAAAAAAAAAAAAAAAAAAAAAAAAAAAAAACTGGTGTGGCTGTGGTACACTATATAACTGATAAAAACTGGTCTTATCACGGCTGTGTGTGTGAGTAAAGAGCACAGGGTTGAAAGCACATGGGGTGATAGAGTCGGAGCTGTAGCATGTAAATACACTGAACCTAGATATATTTACTGAGCTATTCGGGAAATTCAAGAAGACAGCCTTTATTCATGTTCCTGAACGAATAACCTCCAGACCAGATAGAGACTGCTCACCTATTCCGTAACACTGTAAAACTAGACGACCATTATATCGCTTCTAGGGGTGCCATTGCAATAACTGCTGTATTTCTGCATTACTAATAATCAATTCGAACCTTTTAACAATGTGAGCTTAATAAATACGTTTGCCTGACTTTACTCGCTGTTCTCAAGTATCATTAATAACATGGATTAATTAAAAGTAAAATGATTGTGCTTCTGCAATCCTTACACAGCGATATTGTTTCTAACGCCCCAAACCCTTCTGTTTGATTCTGTTAATGCGTTGGTGACAGCCCTTCTTTTAAAGACTGCCCCGCTCCGAGGAGCGCCTGTTCCTGTCAGAGGGGTTATTTTAAGATGGCTGGATTCCAGGATGTTAAACCGTCCAAAATAAAAGCCCACAAGGATATGTAGAACTCGGTTTCCTGTGAAATGAAACAGCTGCTCTGGCTGCTGCACTAAATGCACAGGATGGTGCTCGGTTTTTGTTTTTTATTATTTATCTTGCATGAGCCAGTTGTTCACAGAGGAGCCCAGGGGGGCAGCACTGACGCTTCCCGAGCTGGCAGGAGAAGAAATCAAGCAGCTGACATTATTATACAAGGAGGCGATTTCATATTCCATTCCCACCCAGGGAATAAGATCAGCCTGCGGGTTACAGTCTTGGGGCTGCAGCGTGGAGCGCGCCCGGGGTTCAAGTCTATAATCCAATGGCTCCACTCCATCCTCTCAAATTTCTGTGGTTTCACGGGGATGGATTGAGCATCGCTGACACAGTACATCAGTACGAGGCAGACAACAGCAGCCAAACATTTCAGAATTGCTCTGCCAACTGTCGCTGCCTTTTAAAATACATTAAATGAATTGCCATTTTGAATGTAATAATAAATACTTGTATCTGGGTATTCTCCTGCAGTGTAAAAGCCCTCTTCTATCTAAAAATAAGTACAACAGCAACACAAGCAAGGCGCAAATTCCAGCAAGTTAGCAATGTTATAGGACCCCTAATCACGCTTTCAAAAATAACATGGATATTTATGAAATTGAGCTACGATGTTGTTATGGAATGCATCTAGAAGAATGTGTTCACATCTGGATCACAGTGCCGTCTGATATAGCCGTGCAGTGTGTTTCTCAGCGCTGTGAAGGAACATCTCTCTGGGAGTACAATGAATAATAAAAACTGCTGCTAACGTTTATTCAATATTTACGAAGCCTGTGCCTGACTGAACATCTGAAAATAGTCAAATGTATTTGAGAATTTTAATGAAGAGTGAGAGAGAGAGAGAAAGAGAGAGAGAGAGAGAGAGAGAGAGAGAGAGATTAGACCTTATCAAAGTGCATCAAATCTGTTTTTCGAGGACAATGGATTCCGAGTATAATCTCTCTGTAATCGATTTAATATAATTGGATTTTCCCCAGACACCGGGCACAGTGCTAATCGCTCCCCCAGTCTTCATTTCCTGCTGTATTAGATAACATTTAAAATCAATGGAAAGAATACGAAAAACAAAACATAAAATAACTTTTCATTGAAGGTATTACAAATATTTGATGTACTACTTGACTATAATAATAATAATAATAATAATAATAATAATAATAATAATAATAATAATAAAAATAATATATCATAGTCAATAGCAATATTATCACTGGGAATTTTCTTTGCTTGTCTATTTAATTTGCAGATGTATCCATTCCAAGGTTCCAGGATACAGTTTATCAGTCGCGTTGTATTTGAAAGATTAACCGTTAACAATGGTTCTATTAACGCAATCCTCGGATAAACCCCCTGCTTTGTGTGCTGGCGAGGGCTTTCAGGTGTTGTAGCCCGTGTGTGAATGTGGTGTCTCTCTCTCTCTCTCTCTCTCTAGGAGTGGGGTTTCTTCTCTCCCTGCAGGTGTAATTGATTGCTTTAGATTGGGATTGTCATTTAAATCATAAGTAAAACTTGCCTACTGTGATTAGTATCGCCACTAAGGGCTCGCTGTCTAAGTGTTGTTCCATTGTTTGGTTACTATGGAACTCGACCCGTTTCTCAGCATTGCTGTCTTCTCTCAGCTCTGTTGATGTGCCTCTGTGAGTCACTGCAGGCCCTCAGGGAGACAGTGCAGCCCAAAGACATCACAGTGACTGATTTCAATAGGAAACACGTGTCAGGGACAGAAGATCTACCTGACCTGTTAATACGTCAGCACCCACATTCTCTGAGAAGACACATACAGAGAGATGCTTATTGTCATTAATCATTAATAATATAGCTTATACAAAGAAGGGATTTGTTGAATCCACCTTTGCAATATACAGAAGTGCGCACGGCGTGGTTCCGCCGATTGCAGCACTGCTACCAGAAGGGGGCGTAAAGAGGCGGGGACGTGACCTCGAGCGACCTGAAACTAGCACAGCTGCATACATAATCGTCCTCAAATATCCCTGATAAAAGTTTAAAAACATGGCAAATCACGATAACCTACCTGTAAATGCACAGTATAACCAGGCGAAAAGAACTGGGGGAAAAATTGCAAAAGTACTGTGCAAGTTTACTGCGGTAGTAAAAGGATTTGCTGCGGAATTGAATGCAGTCGGGCATCCCTGACTCTTGACCCCTCTTCAAAACCAGGTAATAATTAGCAAGACATCGCACAATGTACTAGGAGTCCCATCGCAAGCAAGACACTCTCCTCAGACTGTGAGCTCATAAACTCAAGTCATTTAAGCTGCAGGAAAAGAGCATTAAGCTTAACAAGCCCTCTGCAGTTTCGCTAATCTCCCTATCTAAATATTTTACACCTGTTCTGCAGAGATAGATGAAAGGATTGGGTTTGTCTCTCCTTTAAAGTGTAACGGATTGCTTTGGCTTGTTAATCAACCCAATTAGATACTCTACACAATGTGCCCTGGATTCCGATAGAGAATTCCAAGCTGTTGACATTTATCAGCCAGGGCATTTCCTGCCTCAAACAAACATCCCTAAGTTTATCCTATTAGAAAAGGCCCATCTTTTGGCACTAATCAAAGAGAATTAAAACCAAACTATTCAAATAAACCTAACAATAAAATAATTAAATGCTTCAAACACTCCTCCAAATCCCAAGATTTTATTCGAGACCCTAAATTCAAGCTGCTTTGTCATTTGTTTGGTTTACTAGCCCTGTAAAATAATGAATGTTTAGGAGGTAATTAAAGACTAATCATCCATAACTTCACAATGCTCCATCAGAACTCCAAGAGAAAAACTGGAAGAAACCAAGTCAAGCAGGCAGGTGTTTCGCTCCGTGCCCCACGCTGGGCAGGGTGGGCACAAGCTGCTAATGCCAGCGCTATCGAAATGAAGGAGAGAGTTTTGCCAGGGGATCTGCGCCCCTCTGCCAGCTCATCTCCGTGTGCCAACAAGCCGCGCGGAGACTGCCTGCCGAGCCCAGTATGGTCAGAGTGGCGCGATGCAGATGTCAGATACCGCAATGAAACTTCAAAGTAAAACTAAAAAAGTCAGTGTCTTAATCGACGTATTGGTTTAAGCCAGTGATCCTCAAAGCTGGGACAGAAGAGTGGCCAAGAAGCCAGTTGATATAAATCAGGAATACTGCAGTACTGGTGTACAGGTAGGGACTCTGCTGTTGTGCAGAACCAATTAACTGCTTTAATTAGAGCATTCGTTTGAAGATGGCCATTATATTAGATTACAGGGATGAAGTAAGACTCCTATTGCATCACCCCACTCCAGGTTTTAATACAAGCTTGATTAACCACAGTTCATATGTAACAAGCTCCGGTGTGTCTTATTAAATTCATAGTAATACCAGGAATGGATCAAACAATGAAGGAGCTAACAGCGCATCAGTAAGACTGCTGCCCTGGTTTCTGTACAGAGCTCAGCATGAGGGAACGACGCATACAGACTCCTGCCATTAACACACTGCACATCGAAGCAGAGTGCCTTTATTATAAAGTCACATCTCTGCCTGTGCAACGCACTGAGAAACAGAGAGGGTGCAGCAGAAGGAGCTGCTTCACAATAAACAGAGTTCAGTGGACAGCCGGGGCTACCCCCACCCCCCCGGGGGAACCTCCCCAATGGGGGGGGCGGATTGGAGGGGACTTATTGCCCCACCTGAGTGTCCACCCTACGGGGGGTTATAAGGGTGGTACGTGCACTGAATATTCAGCCATGCACGGAACGACTTGCAGACCCGGGGTGCTGAATCTCTGAAACCCCATTTCAGGGTCGGCTCAGTAACGATCGCTCTCTCTTGACTCGAAAGCTGCTGGAATGCAGCTTTCAGCACCTTTCCCCCCACCCCCCCCCCCCCTCTGTTGGGTCTGCAGGCCTCGTTGTTGTCATGGAGATCCATTGTACAGGAGAAAGGCTCAGTAATGAGGGGGTTCTCTCGAGTTCTCTGCTATGCGCTCAGTGCAGCGGCACACGCACACGCACACACGCACACGCACACGCACACACACACAACTTTTTTCCATGTTTTTTTTTTAATTTTTTATAGTATGTTTCACATCATGGGCCTACAAGTCAAGCGGACACATGTTTCAGCTGGTGCTTGCATCACTTTCTCCTAACAGTCCCTGATAAAAAGGCGTTTGCCCTGGTTCTGTTTAAACTACACGGCTCCTCACAATCCCTCCTTTTTCTGTAAATGAACAGCCTTTAGTCCTTTATCAAATCCAGAACCAGCATCAGTAGCTGGATTTAAACTACAGTGCGTGGTCGATTCACGAGGGACTCAAAAAAAAAAAAAACGTTTTAACGGCCAACATGCTAACAGCTAACTGCCCAAGGGCTCATGCTCGGCACAGCCGATCACTTGACAAGCCATGCGGTCCAGCTGTTTTGCGTAACAGGCATTGCCTTGTGATCGATAAACAAGATCACTGCCGTGGGAATCAGGTGTTAAACACACGCGCACACACAAACACACACACACACTCAGGGCTCTGTCCTCTTGTTTCACAGGCTGCTTTGTTTTTTTATGCCCTTGTGTTGAAGGGCTCTTCAGGATCAGTGAAACTAAATGAGATCTCTGTGCACTGCGCAAGATCACAGCTCCTGTAATGTCACTCTATTGCTTCCATGACGGCCAAACTGATGAAAGGCCGGGGATTTCAGTCGAGATGCGATAACGCTGCTCCATTAAATGCTGTGACGGGAGCGGGGGCGGCTGGAAGAGGTCTAGCGATGCTGGGAAGAGAAGAAAACCCTGGGAAGGAACCAAGCTGATCCTCCACAAACTGCAAACTGAAAAGGACTCCTGGCAGCAGTGGGCAGGAGGTCTGGACCGGACAACAGCCTCATTGTTCATTCATCCCCTTTTACTGAACTGTATGGGAATCTGCTATGAAAAGGGACCACGTGAAGGATAGGTGGAAATCAGCTTGTATTGTTAATTAATATATTGTTAAATAAGAATAACAGTACAGCTAAGATTAATACGACATCCTTGCTGTCTGATACAAAGACATTGAGAAAGAAGAAAGGCTAACTGGCAGGAGAGCGAGAGAGAGAGAGAGAGAGAGAGAGAGAGAGAGAGAGCGCAAGAAAGGCAGCTTTAAAGATGCAGAACTGTTTGAAAGCTGCGCTGTTCGAGCAATCAGAAACGCTGAGCCCTGTCACCCCGAGCTGGAGCTGTCAGGGCCTTGTTAATAATGCCCTTGCCACTTCATTAGTCCTGCAGCAGCCCACTCCTGACGAGAACACAGCTGCTGTTGTACAACTCTCTGCTCTCCTGCAACCCAACCACTTCATCTCGTCCTCAAATCAAAGGTTATCACTGTCTTCACTGCTTTCACCCCTGGAAAAGGTGCTGTGCCCCAAGTGAATACACTGCTATATAACAAGATTCCACATTCAAATACTGCCAGGGCTGGATTTCATAAATATTGAATGGACCGAGTTTGTGAAGCATGGTGCAGTCTGCTCCAGTTAGCTTCACATACATACAACTAAATGAAACCCTGCTCAATCTTTTTTTGTTGTTGTGGATGTTACATATCTTTTCATATCAAATGCTCTGTGATGCCATCATGAAGGGTGCTATAAAAAAAAAGAAGTATGCTTGTATTGCATTGCATTGTATAAGTAATGCATCGTCTCCAGATCTCTTAACATCCCCAAGTCTTCTTTCCCCGCACGCTGCAATGCAAAACACAGCCTCTGAATAACAGAGCGGTCCTGTTAGGATTCAGATTCACTCCTTCAATTATTATTGCTCGCCACACAGCCCAGAGGAATTTCACATCGAGGAAACGAGTGAAAATAAGAAATACACGCACACACACAACTTCGGGGAAAACAGTCTAACAGCCTCTATTTATTAACACATCGCAAATTTAATCAGTGAGAAAAAAACACGAAATTAAGAGCACTGTAAACGCTTTTTCCACTGGCAAACCCAAGCAGCGAGGGTCCCTGGGCTCCTCTTAAGCTGTGCTGGGCTGGCTCGGTTGTACTGTGGGAAATGGGTTTTAGTGTTCCTAATGTAACAGAGCAAGGCCTTGTGGGCAACACCTTGTTATCTGATGTAATTCCATGTTAACCGCAGGGTATAGGCTATTCCCATGTAATTACACTCGTATTCCAGCAGCAGTTACCATGTCAAAGCAGGCGGTATCAGTAGTTATCAAGGTATTACAATGGAACTGCATGCTCATGTATGCCCTATAATGCAAGGTGCCAGTCTTGTTTCTTTGGGTGACAGTGCAGGTTTTACATAGGTGTATATTCTTTGTGAACCTGACAATGCCTCTTCTGAGATGTAAAGCTGAGGAAACATTTTCAGGAAAAGCATCTTGAAACCTGGTTCCAGGAGATCTAGTTTGAGACAACTTTGCTGTACCAAACCCCCGAGTCTACCCTGCTATGCCTTGCAATGGCCTGAAATCCAGTCTCCTGAAAACCAGGTCCAAGCCTTCGTGTTCCCTCAGCTTTAGTGGTGCACGAGCGAAAGCAGCTCTTATTCTTAAAAGCAAAATAACATAATTCAGAGCCAGCGTCTGGCGTGAGGGGAATCTCCTAGCACAAGACACTAGAAAATTCAATCACCCTGAAAGCAGAGGTTTGGTTATTTCACAGAATTATCTAATTAAGGCAGCCTTTTCAGGGAACACTAGAATCCAGCGCAGAACTCCTTCCACTGCAGCGTTTTAAGAGGTTAGAAAATTATTTTAATCTCTGTGTTATCAGACCCTTATTGGTGCTAGTTTTCTTAAGAGCACTTCCAGCATAGCATGGCTAGGGCAGCGTATTGGAGATCCTACCTCTGCCTAAGAAACACGCCCAGCATCTCCATCGTCTCAGACTGTGCTGGTTCAGTTCGAACAAAAATACAGAAATCAGCATTTGAGCAACAGTCAGTGCTATACAAGTGCAACAGCAATTAATATACACAGCAATGGACTAGTATGATTGACTGACAATAGAAGCATCCTGGAAGTAACATCACTGTGCAATACAAGGAGAATCGAGGAGAGAAAGAAACACCAGGTTCAATGGAAGAACACAAAACTGAAAATGTTGCCAAATTGCCATGCAATTGCCTTATAATAGCAATACTCCCCCCTCATGATGTGAGCTCCCAGGTTTAACACCCTCTGCGGTGGCTGTTATTTTAAGTAGCAATACCAACAGGGACTTCATTTCATTCTTGGACGTAATGTTTCGACTTGTGCAAGGCAGACGTCTGCAACGTGCAAAACCAGTACATGCTCATTGCTCTTAATGGGGACCATCGTGAGATTTCTCAATCACACTGGGAATGGAGATCTAGTGATTAACGCATACGAACATGCGGAATATAGTTACTGTACAGTTAATGTGTGCATGATGTATATCATTTCAATGCTTTTTTATTGTCCTGCCATCATACAGTAGATCTCTAATTAGAGTCTTCTGACATCAATCCTTACTGGTTTGGATATATATTTAAATGCTGCTGCTTTCACACCTGGAGACTGACCCTATTGCTAGGAATGGACAGAACACCCACCCCCACAGAACATGTAACAAGTCCAATTAAAATAATACCGATTGTGACAGATTTCCCCTCCCAGCTCCTGCTTTCATACATTTCCAGAGATTACTTTCCAGCTTAGATGGAATCTGTCTCCAGATAGGAAGTGGTGTTAATGAGGAAAAGGAGCTGTTTTCCAGCCTTGCAGGATAATGAAATGCACATTTTCTGTATCACACACGCTAGCGATAACGCCTCACTCATCGGAAATCACGCGTGCCATTATCCCGTCCACACCAGGTCTGCACCCTCTTGTGATTCACCCTGTGGGGCGTCATTGCTCAGGTAGAAAGTGGACTTGGAAATGCATACTGCATTGGGACGGAAATACACAAAGACAAACTGAGCTTCTGTAATAAGGGATCTCTGAGCAGGGGGTGCTGCACAGCACAGCACAGTGTGGGCGGGGTGGAGGGAGGGAGGGATTTCAACAGCCGTTGAGAAGTGGCGTGTTTCTTAAACAGAGGAGACAGCAAATCACTGTAATCCTTCCATTATGTTTCTTCAAACACTGTAATTTGTCTTCTGCTGAAAAGCCAGCAAGCGGACGACAAGCGTGCTCTTCAAATCCATGCCGAGTAACAAATGGTGTTTTTTACACTTAAAAAAACCCTAAAAAAAACCTAAAAAAAACGTGTTAGCGTCACCTAAAAATAGCCCAGAGCTGTAACACAACATGCAGTGTGTATGGCACACAACTCTCCTGCTGAAGGAATAGGACAGTGTAGGGATGTGTGCTGTAGCTCTCCTACACTTCTGGGCTGTGAGCTCTTTCCATCTGCTTGGAGATACTTGGAGCACTTACATCCCTGTACAGTTTTTGTCTAAATAGACTTTCCTATATGGAGGTCCCATTTAAAGCAGGACAATCTACAGCAAATGCACAAATATGCTCACTTGATTGACAGGAACAATTTTGCAACCACTGCCAAAAAAATAAATCAAGCAGATGGTACCTTTCAAATCAGTGCAAATCAGTGCAGTTTCCTGTAGCATGCAAGCCCAATACATGTAACGCTCTGCAGTCTGTGCCATAGCTTTGAGTCTACCCCTCCTGCTCTGCGCTGGATGTGATTAACACCAACAGGCTTGGTCTTGAGGGTTCTCTACCACGTCTACATCACAAGACTGAGGTGGACTGCTCTTTGATCAGACAGCATGGCTGAACAACAGAGCTCCGATTCAGACAAGCTTGTTTTGGCCGAGGGGGGCGGGGTATTCAATCGATCTACAAATCATTTGGTTTAAATGCTACCACTGTCATGATCATTGAAATAAGGGCTCTTTGTGTGCTGAAGTTTTGAAAACTCAAACATCTAGCCCTGTACCCAAGTCTCTTCTGTGTATTTCTGTCTGTGCAAATCTTCAAAAAGTCAACCAGGGTCCTATTTTAATGATCTAAATGCCGGTGGTATTTAGCTCCCCTGCCACAGTTCACATCTTTCTATTTTTACAGTGGCTGACCTGATAAAATCTGTAGGCTTGTGTCAATTGTTTTTTTTTTTGCATAAATATTAATTTAGTCCCATATACTAGAATTGTTTTTATTTTGCAAGCACCTTGGCTGGTTTTAAAACAAGACAAACAAAAAACACACAAAATAATTTTGTTCAAACAAGGGCCTGATCTTCAGTTGTTTCAATCTGCACCATGTTCTCACACCCACGGAATATTAAATACAGTTAAAGTTAGTTAAAGGTGATCCCGGAGAGGGGTAAATACTATGAGCACATTAAAACGAGAGATTATGAGTAGCTGTATTGTTAATCTCCCTATAGTGCGATAAGGCTACAGATGAACAGACACACAGGCATACATGAATTCCAACAGACTCGTCCTGTAGCTGTGCGATGCTGTGCAATCTTGCACGGCACAATGTGTTCAATTCAACGTACACCCACCGTCTCAAGAATTCAGCCGGCTTGCATGGTACAAGCAGGGCTGCCACACACACTGTTTATTAGTGCATTAAAAACAATATTGTATCACAGAATTCTTGCCCATGCTCCAGCTGGAAGCAAATCGCTTTCTAAGGAATTATTGTTTAACATGTCCCCAATGCTACAGGAACTCCCTTTAAGATTTAGGACCCCCTTGCGAAAAAAAACAAAAAAAGACAATGCATTAGCAGGTTCACACCCCCAGCCTTTCTTACCTCAGGTATTTGAGAGGCTCAGTTGGTTCTGGTACCTGTTCTGCTGTGCTGTGGTTCATTCTGGGTCCCCGGGTCCAAATGTGAAGCAGTATAGAATCTGTGCCGGCTTCAGAAACAGTAGCACTTTCACTCACTCTGCCTCTTTCACACGCTGTCAATGCTAGCTCTGTGTTTCTCCCTGCACCGTGTCTCTAATAGAAGTAGCTCACTGTGTTTTATAAGAGAAGCCTAGCTGGCAGGCTCAGCCTATTAGGAGGCAGGGGGGACCGTGGGAAGGCAGCTGATTGGCTCAGCAGTGTACAACCTGCTAGTGTAGAACACTGAATGGGTCTGGATTGCACTGAGAGAATGTGAGGAGTGGTGGGGGTAGGGACTAGTCATTTTAATACAGTGCTGGGAAAGACAGCGCGGGGTAATTTTATTTCAGTGTTAATTAAAATAAATTACAGCTGTTAATTTGAAGTTGAGGGTTACAATAGCCGGAGTTCAGAACGAGGTGATGAATTGTTTGATTAGGTCAAAATGAGAGCTGTTGACAGAGTAAAATGATACAATGAACGTGCTGCAGCTGGGCAAAAACAAATGCAACTGGTTGACTATTGTTTTAACATTTTTTGAGCATGTCATAGGTCTGACTGCAGTTAGAGAGACTAAACGCATTTTTATTTCATCAAGGGAAGCTGGTAAAATAACACGGATATGTAACGCAATGGGAAAAGGAAGGCGCTACTGTGTTTACACCCCACCCCCCCTTTCCTTTTCTTCTAGATAGGCGGAGATCTACTGGTCCCAGTGCTGTGCTGCACAGTCTGTAGTGGTGTGACTGGTGGTTGTTGGGTATCTGTTTATTGATCGTGGGGAGGCTGCTTGTGAATGACTCATTGCAAGAGCTTTTCAACTTCAACTTGTTGACCTGAGACAAAAGAGGAGCAGAGAATGAGATGAAAGAGATTGAGGAACATATAGGGAGAGAAGGGGAGCAGAAGAGAGATGGAAGAAGCATTTTATGATTATATAAAATGCTGTATTTATTCTTTTTTTCCCCCTCCCTCAGCATAACCAAAGACTAAATATTTTGGGAAATTACTTCTGATACAGTTCAAATGTTATTTATTTATTTATTTTTTAAAAGCTTAAATGAGGATACTAGCTTACAGAACTAAGTTTTATTTCCAGAATTCTTTCAAAACTGAAGGTAATGTATACACTCTCGATCCAAACTAATAATATTATTATCATGTTGACTGTGCAGGATTGGTGCTGAAAGACTGTTCTACAGTGCCCCCATAAGCTGGCAGGTGAAACTGCAACCACAAAAAAAAATTGAAGCAATAAAAGTTATTTGAAAAGTGCTATACGAAGTGTTGACTGGGTGGGACATTTTTTCCTCCTAAAAAGTTGTGCTTTTTTTGTATGTATTTTTTTCTAATTATGACTGATTGGTGCCACACTGAACACTGTACAAGTCTTGGCAGTGATAAGATTCAGTAAGCCAGGAGTTTGAGTGGGTCATTTTACTTTGCATAGAGTAACACACACGTGCTTATCAGAACAAAAGAGCCTCTCAAAGCAAGAGTTGAAATAGAGAAAAATGTATTTAATATTAAACATTTACAGCAGGCGTTGAGCCCGGGGCACACAGCCCCTGCTCCAGAGGTCACCGGGTCTTCAAAGCCTCCCTTCAGTACAGTCGAGGAGGAGGAGGGGAGCTGCAGTCTAGACGTACCACTGGAAACCAAACTTCTTGTGCAGCAGCTCCTCCGCTGGCCGGAGGTTGAACAGCTCGTCGTTGAGCGGGGTGACCCAGCGATCTGTGTGGAAAACATTTTCGCCAACCTACGAGGAGACAGAAGACAATCGTAGGGTTACCACATGATTCCACGAACATCAGGACAGTGAAGGGTACCCGAGAGAAGGAAAACGGCTATTTTCTTTTCGGTGGAGAAGACTATAGTTTCAGTTAAAAGAAAAAGTGACAGTGAACAATAATGCTTTTTCAACACTAGGTGAATATATATATATATATATATATATATATATATATATATATATATATATATATATATATATATATATTTTTTTTTTTTTTTTTTTTTTAAACTGTAAAACTGTTTTACTAAACATGTGATGTCACAGGTGCATTGAGCTCACAGTAAAACCTGGAATGGCTCAAACTGCTTTGCCGTATCTTTGAGGTTTGAAGATGTTCCCAAACAGATACAAACCAATCTGACATAACACCATACCGCTTACCTGCATCTATACAAAGATGTAGGTGACAGTGGTGGTTATTCCAGGCTGCAGAGGCGTGACAGGTTCAGAATTCAGGCTGGTGCAGTTGCAGCCACAGACTGGTAGAACACTGTCCCATCGAGGTGAATGCAGCTTCATGCATGCATGCTTACCTTCCAATCAAGCTGAACAGACAACCACATGTAAAAAACTGTGTATAAAACAGTACTGAATCCTGTATGGAACAATCAACTTGCAGGTGTTTATCCATTCCAGCTGACAGGACTGCAAAGCAGCGACTCCAGGAAGCACGCTTACCTTCCAGCCAGGAACGTCCTTCATAATCTTGGCTTCCTCCTCTAGGTTCTCTCTTAGCATCCGCAGTATCCTGGAACAGAGACAGACAGACAGACAAGCGTCAGACAGACTGTACAAGAACACAGAGACATGCTACTTGAAGTCAGGACCGGCTTGAAACAGCTCAGACATTATTTAGACAGACAAACACACACACATAGTGACACTTCTTAGATAATCAGGCCAGCTCCCGAGGAGCCCAGCAGGGTGTAGGCTGGCTGGCCCCTGATAAAAAAACAAAAAAAAAAACAAGCATAGAATAAAACAGATTTTCAGTTGGTCTTTATTTAGTAAAAAAAAACTTTATACAGCATGTATTATGATACGATGTTCCATGCAAGGGCGGCATCAGGATTCAGCTATACACGATGAATCATTACAGCCCTGCTTTGGCTGGTTCTGAAAGATGGCTTCTGCACAATCCTGCTCCCAGAGGTGCGGTCCTGAGACCCTCATTGACTTCACACTAAAGGACTAAGAGGGCCAGCACTATACAGAGCTTCCTTGTGATTTTACTATGCAACAATTCAAGAATTCAAGGATAGGCCACGTCGACGGTGAATTGTCAAGTATTCTACTGTACAGTATAGGAGTCCTTCACTAATTCACTGTTTTCAATAGTTTGCATTATTTTTGATGCGCAAGTCAGACAGAGAAATAGAGGGAGGGCTGCCCTAAGCTGTGAATGGCACACGTTATCCTTTTATGGTCTGGTAGAAGCAAAAGCAGCTACAACTGCTTTCAAAATACTCATGATCAGCACACAAAAGAAGTGTAAATCGATAAGGACGTCTGTCGGCCTGTAACTTTGACTTTGAAAAAAAAAAGAAAGAAAAAACACATTATGATTGAACAGCTTTTTCAAAACAAGACCCTTATTTATTATAATTTTAAAAAGTTTAAAAGTTCTTTGGACTTTGTTTCAACTGTGGCCCTGATGAAGCCCATGCATCCTGTCTCCTGTACATTCACTTCCTTCCTGTGCAGCAGGTATTGGGACCCCTCCACAACTCATGCAGGGATGGAAACAAGACTCCTATTGCATTGCAGTTTCACCCACTCCAGGTTTTACTACAAGCTTGATTCACCACAGTGTAAAAGGAAACAAGCTCAAGTGTGCCTCATTAAACTCACAGTAAAACCAGGAATGGATCAAACTGCTGTGCAATGGGGGGGGGGGGTGGTGGGTATCTTAAAAACTGACTTCACCGAGGTCAATGTTGAGAGAGTCTGGAATTCTACCGTGTTCCTTCCAATTTAAGACGCACTTTATCATTTTGCTTCTAAAAAATATCCAGATTCTTAAATTAGGAGTATAGTATAGTGACTCGTGTATTAAAATCAACAACAAAGACTGGACTACCCGAGTACACAAACGGCAACGTGACTGACTGCCGAGAAAAGACAAACCAAAACGTTACTGCCCGATCTCCAATCATCCATGACACACAGGCAGCCGTTTTCAAAGAAGAGTCATTCGCTATCTGAGAAATTCAAAGAAGCTTTTACAATTTTTTTCAGCGTTTCTAAAAAAAAAACAACAAAAAAAAAACCCACAAAAGTGCCAGCTTGGACAGATCAGAAATGCTGATCAGACCCCCGTATTTTTCGACATGCCAAGCAATACCTAAGTTCAAAAACTGGGAAACAAAACAGGTGTGAGTACTCTCCATGTATGCATGTTATGTTCTGCTGGTATAGTGCTAACCGTTCTGCTGTCGTGCTTGCAGTGCTGTCAGTGCTAGTGTGGTGTCTGGGTTGCAGGTTGCCTCATGCAGTGGAGTGTTGTGTTGTGCTTGCTGTTGCCAGGATGTGTGATGCCGTGACTAAGTGAGGGGTGTGTGTACAACAGAGACGCCATTTTAAGTACTATAGTACACAGCACAATCAACAAGCTTTTGTTAAATCTACATAAACACTGTTCGGGGTCAGTTTTGTACGATACAAAAGCATAACTGAGGTTGTATCTTTGCAAATGCATATTTATTTGACGTTTTATTTTTTCCTCAAATTGAGGGTAGTAAGTTTGGGCTGCATCTTAAATTTGAGGGAAAACAGTAAACAATACACAGAAAAATTGTAACTTGACAAGAGAAGAGGGAAATGTTCTTCAAAGGCTAGGTCATTACATTGCTAAACAAATCCAGTAATAATAATACCCGAGGGGTGACTGCAGCGCTGGGAGGAGCTTGTGAAGCAGGGGAAAAACTCACAGCATGGCTCCCCCCCTCTCTCACCAGCCTCTGGCTTACATCACCTTCAAGCTCACACTTAGAGCTGCCATCACTTCCAATTATGGTCAAACGCAACAGCCCAGCACACCAAACCCCCAGGGAGTGCAGACTAATGGCTTTGATAGACTGTCAAATTGTTACACATTTTGTCTTGTGCTGTTTTAGTTTATTTTACTCTGCACTTTTTTTTTTCCCTTGCATTTTCTGGCCCCAATAGTTGCAAGTATGTTCAAAATGAAGAGAGATGTCGCCGTGTTGTATTGGTTATGCTTCTGGTGTTATTTATTTATTTATTAATTATTACATTAAGTGGTCCTGTTTTGGTATTGAATATATCTTCGGTCTAGTTTGGCCAGTAAAATCCTTAATTAAATTAATTTTTATAAATAAATAATCTTAGCAAATACTTTGAGGTTTTCATACTCAGCTGTAATAAGGTAAATCCGTCTTGGGGCTGGTCCCCTTGAAGGAGAGCTCACCTGCGGTCGTGCTCCGCTTGCAGCAGGGGGAGGAGACCGATCCGAGCCTCCAGGTCTTCAATCTGCAGCCGCCTGGGAAAATAAAAAGCAAGTTCATCAGCCTCACAAGATGGAACGCAGACAAACCCTGGAAAAGATGTGCGATGACGAATTGAACAGTTTACAAAAGCCTAGTACAGGGGAGTCTCGTAGCAGTCTGAGCCATTCCAGGTTTCACAGCAAGCCTGAACTGTAAGCTTTCTGCACGAAGTTGCGTGGTGTGTCTAAATAAGCTCACACTGAAAGCTGGTTTGGAATTGCAATGGGAGTCTTAAATTACTAAATTCAGTAGAAGACGTATATGAGATAAATGACTGTATGAGAATCTAGTTACAATGCAAAATATAACTTACAGTATGTTTTATATGGGTTTGTTTGTTACTATTCGCATTAAAAAAAAAGTACAAAATCCTCAACAAAAACAGAACATTTTGTAACTTTCTGTAACTAAATATTTCTTACCTTCTTTCTCTGTTCCATTTAAATAGTCTCCAGTAGCCAAAAACCAGGACACCAATACCGATTCCAAACATACTAAACCCTGGAACGAAAACACCAGCGTTAGGAAAAGCAGGGTCAACTCAGGGACAGGCTCACCCAGCATGAGTATGAGGAGACTGGTTCATCGAGGTTTCTAACTGAGCCACCATCCAAACAGGTGAGAAACCCTAACTTCTCAGAACTGGAGGCTCCAGTCCGGAGACACTCTCCTTATTACAGCAGCCTGGGTATTATGCTCTGGTCACAAAACAGCACAGTTTTATGCAGAAGACAGCCTGCTACAATCAATGGCAAGCTGTCCTCTCGTATTTTATTCCAGCCAAGTGAAGTTTTGCAAAACTTTTTTTTTTCTAGACAAAGTTTTTCTATACCTACTTACCATTTACAAAGAAAAACCTGTATTTAGTATTACAGTGTGTGGTCTCAGTTGAAGTGTATATTCAAGTTGCTCTGTAAAGTGATGTGTGCAAAGGAGACACTGCAGTAAGGAAAGCTGTATCAAAGTAGCTGATTCCAGTAGAAGTGTTTGTTAAGAGGGATTCATTCAGAAATTAAAAGGTGTATCCCCTAGGGCTTCTACTTTTGGTACAATTTTCATTGCTCCTGTTATACACTTATCATTCTTCAACACAGCTTTCTCAATGTTATCAGTTTCTTTTATTATTTGTATTTTATGGTTTTCATTTTTTTTTAAACAGCATTGTAAAAGGTGACTGCTGCGGAGGACTGTAGAGAAAAACCCGAGTCTGGAATTACCATTCCAAACCCAGAACTGCACAATGGAAAAGGTTCCGGGCGGTATAGATATCAAAAGCAGACAGACACAGCCCACTGACTTTTAAAAGACCCAGGTGGAGCAAAACAGCAGATTCTACACTGTAAAAAGCGAACGCATTATCTGCAACGCTTACTCGCAATATTATTAAATAACTGAGTGTTTACATTTTAACGTGCATGTATTTACTGAAGACGAGTTCATTATATAAGCCGACAGATGCATGCTAACAGTCTATTCGGTGTCACAGTTACTAGGGCAGCTACACTACCTGCATTGCATTCCCATGCGTTACTCGTATTAACACATTTCCAGTGCACTGCAGTACGCAGAGTTTATAAAGTAGTGCATTTACACAATAACATTGCTTAGTCAGGAACAACGCCTCAAAGAAACAGGACAGGAACCGTGTCTAACAAAAGTGGTAAACACTACTCCTGTACCGACTTCCTTGGCAAAGAATATATGCACAGCATCGCGACTAATGAAACGGGGTTATGCGGGATACCCTGCGTCCACTTTATCTGTATGCACTCATCCTAAAACGAACACTTCACAGAGGCACGAAGCAAAGCCGGGTCGCTTTGAAGGCCACCATATATTTATTATCTTTGCAGATAAACAAAGAACTCGCCTTTTTTAAATTAAGCCCTCGCGTGTCAACCCCTGGACTGTGCGCATACTGACCGGAGAGCCCGCGTTTGGGGAGGTTTCGTTTGTAATCTATGGGTCCGTATCCCCCCGGAGGAGGCATGTCCTGCTTCACCTTGGACGCCGCCATCTTGGATACCCCTCCAAACAAGCGAACGCGGGTGACGTAATAGGAGCCGACGTGTACGATTGACGCCCTAGCGCGGCCATTTTTAGAGAGGCAAAATAAACGGGGTGTAGGGTGACCCCCAGACACCTGGCGCAGGAGAACACCTTTGGGGATCGAGAAGAAAAAGCAATTACTGAATATTTGTAGAAGCAGACCGAAAAGAAAAATGCAAATGCAGTGCCTCGATTCTAGTGCATTTCTAAAATATTAACAGTCATTTCATTTTTTTTTTTTTGCCAAAATAGTAAAAAAAAATAGTATTTTTTTTTTTAACTCCGTGAGCTAATGTTATTTATATCTTTACTGTAACCATGTATAGTTTGGAATATGTATTGTTTGTGGTATGTTTGTGTTGTCTAAGCAGCAACGTGTTCGCATTAGTATTATTATTATTATTATTATTATTATTATTATTATTATTATTATTATTATTATTATTATTATTTTCTTTTACGGAAAATGTATAAAAGTGATTCTACAAAAAAAAGGCATCAGTTTCATAAGCTGTGTGTAAAAAGGCTGTCACTCAGCGCACACTCATTGCCCCCCCCTTTCTGATTTACATCATACAGTTGTTTAAAAAACAATAATGCAACAGGTCCCTTGTATGCACAAAGAAACGAGCTCTGCAATGTTTAGGGTAAGTTTAATATAATGGACAAGGAGATCATGTTTGCATTTACCCTGCATATTTGGTTCATCCTGTTTAACGAGTCTGACACGCCAGTGATAGCGAAATGTTTTTTTTAGCACCTTGTTTGCACTGCGTCACCCCCTCTCAGCAATTTAATTACACGTTAAAGCACGTCATAAATAAATCAACTGCGAAATACACAACAAGAAGCTAATTAATTTAAATAAACCACTACGATGGAAACATTAATAACTTTGAATGGAACATCCAAGGACAAACGATTCCGTCCTTAATATTTTGGAATGAACTATATCTATCTATCTATCTATCTATCTATCTATATATATATATATATATATATATATATATATATATATATATATATATATATATTTTACAAATTAAAATCTATTCCAGTTCAAACCCTATTATATATGTCGACTGTCTCATTTCAGGAGAAATTCATTATTTCCCATTCCCTTAATATGAAGGAAACGCGCCCCGTGCCCCGTGTAGCAGTAGCGCATGTTAGCAGGTTTGGAAATGCATAGCAATGAGTTGCTGACGCGCATGTGTCTAATCACACAGACTTTTTTTTTAAATTGTTGAATGTCTATAAACCTAAGGCACGTTGCCGTGGTGCAACGAAGCCTAGGAAGAGTATCGGTAAGCTAAAACAAAAGCCACTAACGAAACAGTCTCTCCCCCCTCTCTCTCTCTCATATATATATATTGGAGTAAAAGATACACTTTTAATGCCGCAGAAGTTAAAGTCTAAAGCATGCCTGGAGACAGGTTATTGTCCGAACTGGGGTACAAGCTCGGAGAACTATCGGGGAAGGCAGTTACTCGAAAGTCAAGCTGGCCAAGTCCAAGAAATATCGGGAGAACGTAGCAATAAAAATCGTGGACCGGAGAAGAGTTCATCCGGACTTCGTTGTTAAATTTTAACCCCGGGAGTTGGCTACTTTAATGGGGCTCAGGCACCCCCACATCGTGCACGTCTACGAATTCATCGAGGTCTGCAACGGGCAGCTGTATATAATCATGGAGGTGGCTGAGACAGACCTGCTACAGAGGGTGCAAAAGATGAACCACATCCCCGGCCCGCAAGCTAAGCAAATGTTGATTCTGATCGTGAGCGCAGTGAGCTACCTGCAGGACAGCAACATAGTCCACCGGGAACGTACTTCTCACTGAGGACAACCAAGTCAACATCACAGATTTCGGCTTTCGGCAGATTTCGGAATGATGTAGGAAGTTGACTTCGGAACCCTGTCACGTTCCAGTTTACCATACCAGTTTTAACAAGGCTGCAGCATTAATGTATTTTCTGTAATGGACATGCTATTTACCGATACACAATAATGGGTAATCATTATAGTCTATGATGTAATGACTAGAATAGACGAACAACTCCTGAACTCAGATCAAAGCACCTTAACACACACACACACACACACAAAATATATAGAAGTACAGAAAATTAAAAAAAAAAAAACAGAAAGCAGCTCTATATTGAAGGAGAATCAGGATCCAACACAATTCTCATCAATCAATATAAATACTTAAAGAAAAAATTGATAAACTGAAACTATTTTAATAATTGTCTTCTGATAGCACTGTAGAAACAGCCAGGTAGACTGCAGACACACACAGACATACATAACTTTGAGTAACTGCAATACAAGCAGATCACATTTGCCTGGTAATGTTTGGGCAAGGAATGCAAAGACTGGTCAGTCAGCATTCTAAAACAGCCAGCCCACAGTGAATTGAGATGGAATTTGGTTAGTGAAATGATCCTATCACCACAAACATCACAAAAGGGAAAACAAGAGAGCAAACCTAACAAGCAAACAAACACACACACATCTAATCTTATGACATCCGATGGTGTTTGCAGTACTAGCTTTCCCAAGTCCTAAATCACCTCCAACACTTCCTGTTAACCGAACCCCTCACCGGAATGACAAAGTTATTATCATCACACCCTGCAAGTTAAATGAAACGTTGAGGCGATGTTGCAACATTCGGCTGGATGCATGCTCAAGATTTAAGCAGGTCAAGGGAGGCTTTGTGGTATTGTGCATTTGGAGAGTCCATATAATCTAGTAAGAGACGGGACCGAGGCTTCACAGCGGTGATACTGTGGTCTGTCCAATCAGCATTTTAAATCGGGGAGATCATTCGGGACTGGAGTACGGGGAGGGATGTCTCGCGTCACCAGCACGGGTCGGAGACTGAGCCTAAGCCAGAAGCACACACACTATGCTAACCGGTTGGAAAGAGCTGTTTGCTAGCCTAGCGTGAAGACCATAGAAGCGGAGCAGCTGTCATCCCAGCTCCAGCACGACCGGGAGTTCAGGAATTCTCTCTCCAGGCTTGCCCACTACAGCAGCGCCATAGCCAAGCCAGCAGAAGAGACGCACGGCAAGGGCAGAGATAGCAGACCCGGAGCCTCTGGTGAACAAACGTTAAAAAACAGAGGACAGCGTCACCAAAGCACTCAACAGCAGCCGGCTGTCCGGCGCTCTGGGGAGGAGGCGGTCCACAATGTTTTGAACTGTATCTGGACTCAAAGATGTAATGTTCTGCTAGTCAGTAGCCAAAATGGACAGCACTAATATTACTGATCTTAGCATTTGTTACAACCCAAGTGGTATTTCGAGGAACTGCTCGTGCTGAAGATTAGTTCCACAAACCGTATGGATTAGGATTTTGCTCCTTAATAATTGGGGGGAAAAAGGCACAGACAAGACGCGGTCCACTGTCCCAGGCTGAACAGGACATGACATTTCATTGGTGGCTTTTTCACCTATTCCTCCAGCTGCAAAGACTGTTTGCATGCAAGAAACATTCACTAATTTCGCTTTTATTAAAAATCTGCATGACACAAAATTATCATAATTCCTCAATTCATTTTATATGCAGGATATGTTACATGCACAAATGTGTTGCTGTAAATATGTCCATACTGAGTCAGGGTGTAAAACCAGCTGTATGAGGGCTGGAACTTTGCAAACAATAAAAGCATCGACAACAGGCTACTGTCTGTAGCAGTACTGGATATGTAACTAGCAACCAGAAGTTGTAATAAAGAGTACACACTTTATCATTCACTTATTTATTGTCAAATTCAAATGCTACCCCCTCACAGTACAGTATACAGTTATGGATTACAGCCAGCTTTTCAATCAGGGTAGAGTGGGAATGTTTTATTAGTAGTAAAGATTTAAATGAAATAATGCAAGCTTTATCCCTCCCTTCATACAATATACAACATATTAACTCTGCATAAATGCAGACAATTACACTACAGCGGTTCCTTTTTTTTTTTTTTTTTGCATTGAAATATCTAAATAATAAAAAAAGTGACTCTCCTTAGAAAGAGAGACAAAAAGAAACAAGTCTAGTCAAAAACGTGTTTCTGTTAACTGCACACTGGGAGGGTAATCTCGTGGGGCAGTTTACGCCAGGGGAGTTCACAATCCTTTGGAACCCCCCCCCCCCCCCCAAAAAAAAAAAAAAAAAAAAAAAACATATATTGAGAGAAAAAAAAAATTAAAATAAATAAAATCAAAAATCTACAAAAACTTGGTTTTGCAAAAATACAATCCCTCTCTGTACACTCTTGGAATATAAGGTTCTTGCAGTTGTTCTATATAGAACTATACAGGTTTTATTTGGAACCCAATTAAGGGTTCCAAATGTGACGCTTCTAATTGCTGAATCCTAATGGTTCTATCATGGTTCTATCCCAGTACCAGGTATTGCAGTGCTAGACCTTCACAGTTGAATTGACAGGTGATGATATTCAGAACCCATGCTAAACAGAACAGTCCACAAGCCTTCATAGATGCATCAGGGGCTGAATTTAGCAAATGGATTCAGCAACATTGTTAAAATGAGTTAAAGCCCCATGGTCTGATTACAACTGCTGTGCACATGAAAAGCTGTTCTAGTCTTTCCTAACTTTGCTTTTACGCACTGTCTTAGTGGAGGGCTTCTATTTTAAACCCGGCTTCTGGAAGACCAGTCTGGTAGGGAAGACATTCAAATCAACCCACAATCTCTGGTACAGTCCTCTATGGAGGGTCTTATTGCTGCTACAGGGCAACAGAGAGGAGGGGCGACTGCGTCAAGTGCAGTCACTAAGACAACATAATTCAAATGTGTTTACAGTTCTGATTAATAAGTGTTTACAATTGGGAGACATTTTAATTGAACATTCTTGGGTATAAACAGCAAAAACCTTACTGCTCCTCTAACTATGACAGCATTGCAGCTCAGGGGTCATTTATTAACAATGCAAGAATAAAATAAAAAAAAAAGAAAAGGGAAATAGATCCACAGTAATGTGGGGTTACAGTGTTAAGGTGGCGGTATTATGTTGTTATTTAGAATCATTCAAGTTGACGACCCATCTGCGTTGAAGTTATGCGCATGCAGTCAGTGAGGAGGGGAAAGGGATCTTTCCAGCTGCTGTTCTCTGGTTTGTATTTCTCCAGGTGTTGCAATTTTTTTTTCATCAGTTTATTGGGATTCTGATCGTCTTCAAGTTTGTTGAGAAACAGTTCATAATAAATACACTGTTTCAAGTCTGCCTCGGAGCGTCGTGGGCAAGGCGGGAGCTGTAACAAGATTCCCTCCTGCAACAAAATCCTTGTGCCGGTTGGTTCCACAGCTGTGCTGTATCTGCGCACACGCATTTGAAATGTGTTGGCTGTCCACCTTGCAATGCAGAGTGCCTGTTTTATATTGAGTAAGCTGCCTGTGACTGCACTTACAGATGAAGACACACGGAGAATCTAAAACCAGGCTGAATGGAAAACAAAAAGGTGATAAAAAAAAAAAAAAAAAAAACACCACCCACATGAAATAAACCATTAGGATATCATTTATAATCTGAGAATGAGATTGCAGCAAATCTATCCTTCAAGCATGACAAAAACACTGGTTCAGTAGCTTCGATCAAACAGAAGCTTTCTCTGCAGAACACACTGAGCAAATTTCTTTCCTTTTCTCTTACCCCCCCCCCCCCCCCCCCCCCCCCCCAAACCCAACCCACACCACCCCCCCCCACCCAACCCCAGTTTCCCCAAATATTTGAACTTCTAATTATTTCAAGTCAGGTTTCACTCAAATACATTATACCATTAAACACTATTGTTACATAAAGTGTGTCTGTATGTACGTATATATAAAATCTTATCACAAACACATTGAGTCCACATACAGTCATTTCAGGTGAATGTCTTTACAAAGACAGGATTTGCCCCGGACCAGAGTTCTGGGAATACAATATTTACTTACATATTTCTATAGTTCCAATGGAAAGATGTTTTCTATATTTATAAAAAATATTTCTACACAGCTGTATATTATTTTTCAAAAAAGTCATTTAAACTAAAAACTGGTTTTATTCACACACACACGCAAAATAAAAACGTAAAGGGGTTAAAATGAGTTTTATTATTATTAACTTGATAGAGTGACGTGTGGATCAATAAACCAAACAAACTTGTAAAGCTGACCTCGCCCCTCCCTCACACAATAAAGACTGCGATGGAAGTGAAGAGCCTGTTGCCATGGAAACGGAATGGTGTAAACCCTACAGAGGAAGCAGGTGACAGGCAGCAACAAGTAGAAGAATTAAATAAACTGTAACCTGGACATTATTGGTTGCCTCATTTATCCCTCCCAAGTCTGCAGTAGGGTTGAAATAACTAAATCACCAAGGATATTAATTGCAATATAAAGAAAACCTATTAAAAAAATAAAAATAAAAAAAAAACCACAACACAGCAGCAGCAACAATGGAAAGAAGTCAGATAAGGTAGTCCCAGTCCGTCCCCCCCGTGGGAAAAAATATACAGATGAACTATCCGCAACTGCCAGCCAGATAATGATCTAACGATAGATACCTTTAGAGTGGAGAGGGCATAGAAGCACACCCTTTTCCTGCATTATTAATAACCCAACGATGTGCAATGAGATTCGATGGGACCCCTGCGTCCCTAGCAGAAAGGAGCCCAAGGTGACCTGCGGTCTCAGCCACGCCTTGCCCTGGCCTCGTTTACCCTAAAACAGCTTTACTTTGTTTGCATCTAGCTTAAAATGACAGCAAAAAAAAACTAAAATGGCATTCTCAAGCTCTGAAACAATAAGCAACCCTGTGTGAACAGACAGCGTTCAGGCGTTAACTCTTTCGACACCACAGACCTCAAACGAGAACTCTAGGAAAAACCAACTCCTATCAAAAACAGCAGACTGCTGGGGCAGTGAAGGAGAGGCACACTGCATTCAGAACAGCGGGGCGGTTATCCAGGTCCTGGGTGCACCACTGCAATAAAACGCTTCGATTTGCAACAGCAGTTACTTGGTGCTGAAAGAGTTAAGAGCTGTTGTGCTTGCATTTCTTTACAGAAGTTATCACTGCTCAGATGTAGTCATCTAAAATCAATACAGCAGTTAAGGTGGGAGGAGGCAGGAGAGGCATGTGTCTATGGAGGGTGGGGAGATGTGTGCAAGGGGGGGGGGTGTTACACAATGTAAAAAGACTCAACCCATCTGCAGTTTAAAATCCTGTCTCCCTCAAGTCTCTGGAGCAGTGCATTCAGTCTGCATCCCCCAGTGTTGTTTAAGAGCCATTTTCATGTGGAATTACAAGTTCTTGCAGCCGTTTTAGCTGCCGGGAGCAGTCTGTCAATGCGAGTCGATCCGCAAGGCTTCAAGAACAAAGGGAGGGGGCATTTGTCACATGATGGTCGTCTTCAGAAACAGATTGTGAAGAGGGAAAAAAAACAAAACAAAACAAGCACACACACAAATGAAGCAGGTTTTAAGTCCGTTGTCTCCCATCTCCCTTCCCTTTCTTTTTTTCTTTTTTTAAGTCCCAGGCAGAAAGAAAGTGTGGCAGCAGGTTCCCATTGATTTGCAAGACTGAGCAACTGGTTCTGGAAAAACTAAAACAGGGAGCGGGGCGCTGCTGCGTGACTGGTGCTGCAACGCTGACCCAGATGAAGGCTTGTTTCCATTTCCTAGTGATGATGATGATGATGAACAGGATTTCTTCTTCTTCTTTATTAATTATTATTATTATTATTATTATTCTTTGTATTCCTATTATTGCTCTGACTATTTCCATGTGTTTGCCGTCTGGGAGATGGAGCGGGAGGGGATCATGTCCAGCAGGTACTCCCGCTGGCGATCCACGGAGGACGAGGACGAGGAGGAGGAGGACTTGTGCACGGTGAGGCTGGGGTTGACGTACGCCATGGTGACACCTGCAACGGCAACACAAGCACAGTGAGGAGCACGCCGCTATCAACGAGAGAGGCTAGGACTGAAATCAACAGAAAGTAACAAGTAGGCATCTGCTTGCCAAACCTTATCAGTGGGGGGGGGAGGGGATAAACAAACAAATAAATAAATAAATAAATCGCACACGTGCTCGTCAACAATCCTAAAATATCTAGCTGTGCCCAAAGGTTTTGCATCACCTAGAAATTTTAGGATTCTGACAAAATAAAATAAAAAAATACTAGATGTACATAATTTAGATCTTTTATTTAAAATAATGTAATAAAAGAAACTGAAGATCTAGTGCAATCAGTTAAGTCTATATCAAAATATTGACTTCACGTGCCTGTCATTTAAGATCCCCTTATGAAAAGCTGCTTTAACACAATACATCACCATAGCAACAATAAAATAAAAGATCACCCAGATATCAAGGGAGGACTGCAGCCAAGTGGAAAGTTCAGTTCACCTCAGCCCACCACCACAAAAAGAGAGGAGAGGAGAGGTCCCAGAGGAAGAGGAACCTGCGGCACAGCGTGTGCAGATTTCTGTGTCTACCCTTTTACCCAAACACCAGAAGAGAAGGAAAGGGGGTGGAGGGGGTCTTCTCCCCCCAGCCCTGGTTTTGTAGGTCACCCAGGGCTGGGAGAGAGGAGGCAGTGAGGTCCCAGAGTAGCAGACAGATTCTGTACAGGGTGGTCCAGTATTATCTACCTATTTAAACTTCAACATTATCCATTACCATCAACACAAAAAAGTTTAGTAGTGCACCAGGCAGCCATTTGTTAGTGTTAATCAATACATTTTTTTATATTTTTTATATATAATATTATAATAATATAATATATAAAAAATATAAAAAAATGTATTGATTAACACTAACAAATGGCTGCCTGGCTCTACAAGTTTTTGCGGAATCGCCCATTTGGAAGTTATAGATAGACAGATACACACTATCTATCTATCTATTCCTTCCATGCCAGAGATGGTGTTAAACCGCTCTTACTGTGTAGCTAACCCTGTGCCGCCCTGTAGCGGAGGAGGGATGGAGGGAGGCAGGGAAGAGGGGGAGGCGACGGTGGGTGGATCTACCTGTGCTCACGGGGCTCTGCTTCTTCCAGGTGTTGGCTGCGGTGGTGGTGGTGGTGGAGGTGCTGACTTTGCTCCCGTGACGCACAGCATGCTTACCTGGCCTGGTGACCAGAGCTGCACTCTGGAGCTGCGAGGATTGAGAGAACGTGTGGAGCACCCCGCGAGCGCCAGTCGAATGGGGACCCCGCGCTAGCTGACCAGGGCTCTGCACCGGGAACAAAACAAAAACAGACGTGGATCGAGGAAGAACTGCTGGGTTGCACACTGTACTCTATTGGGTCACATTGTACTCTATTAGTATTACTGCACTTCCTGTAAACTACACTGCATTTAAATATGAAGCTTGCACTGTAACCCTGTACTGCCCTGCAACACCTGTGAGGCGCCTTGGATAAATATGTCTGACAAATAAATAATCCACTAAAACGCTCTTCATACAGGATGTAGCTTTGAAAATCTTATTTTTTAATCTCTTTTTGTTCCTTTATATTTTACATCATAAATCCTTAATTTATTTATTTATTTAACTACAATTTTAGAAGCCGATCTTGAGCTCTAGTTGCCTGCTATAGACATATGCATCACAGGCTGGATCAAAGTCAATGTCTTTATATATTGGTGCGCGCCAGCATCCTCTAGTGCACAGCTAGTGTATTGCCAGGCAGGGACACTGCTGAACACCACCTTCCACCTGTATTGTTTATAGGTGGAATGAACAATAGCCAAACAAACCAAATCACTGGTTGCATGGAGTAAAGCAAGGTTCTACTTTTGATCAAGCAGTTTACAAACGAGCCATCTGCTATTTGAATTGCTCTTCCAGCACAGCTGCAGTGTGGCTGTGCGACATGTTGCCGAGGGTTCAGCTTCAGACACAGAGCCAGACTGCACACTGCTTCTTTGCAGGCGTTGAGCTCAGAATAAACACTGAGCTGGAGGGAAGAGTTCTGCAAACAGAGTGAGAGCTAAAAACACACACACAGTGTGCAATGGAGAAGAGCTACTGGGGTCCTCAGCTCACCTACAACACACAGGAGAGGAGCAGAAAACAAGCTAGTCCTGCTTTCAACACATCAACTGCCATTTTCATTTTGTCATTTTTTGGAGCATTTTTAACTGGCATCTTCTACCTGGTATGTAAATGTTATCTAACTATATTGTTACAGCAACTTTCCTTAACCACAGAGTAGTCTAAAGATAACAATTCGCAAATGCAAAATAAGAAACTGATGCCTAAAAATGTTGTTTCTTTTCCTCCCCACAGTGATGACAAAGCTCATTTTTCTAGGTGTTGAGCTTCATAGCCGGTGTGTCTAACTTGAATGTCCTCAAAATAGGACTCTGGGAATATGTGCCTGTAATTTTACACTTCAAAAAGATTGAAAACTATTAGAATGGTAGCATACTGATTTAAAATATATTAAATGATATAAATATAGCTTATGTTATGATTTTTCAAATGAATTTGGTACTTAATGGGTTAAACCCACATCTTACTGGGGCGATACTCCTAGGCAACCCCTCAACAATTCAGCCTTATCCATAACCTCACCCACCAAACCCCTCCACTCAAACAACCCTCTCCCGGGGGTTCCCTACCTGTTTGATCGTGGCGTGGTGGCGTCCAATCACGCCCCTGTTGGGGGGCAGGCTGGGGGTCCGCACTTTGACGTGGTGCTGCACCTGCGAGACCAGACTGTGGTGCTCAGAGGACTTGGAGCCGGCGTTGGAGGAGGCAGGCAGGGGCGCGGCCGCTTGCTGCTGCAGTATCCGCTGCTCGATCTCCTGCTCCTGGGCAAGCGCCTTCACGAAGGCAGCCTTCAGCCGGTTGGTGTGCTCGGCCTTCAAGGCTTTCTTCTGATTGGACGCCATGCATTGATCGCACATGACGGGGCCGCTCTTCTCCTGCCTCCATCGGCACGTGAAGTCCGTCCTGCACTGAGCGCAGGTGAAGGGGTCCTTGGGAGCTGGAGTCACCGACGCCAGCGCTGCCTTGCCTGCAGAGACACACACACGTCAGTATAAGCAACCCTACAAGGCAGTCGTCTGTTTGCATGCAAGCTGTATACTTCTTTAAAACTTAGACAGTTCTGAGATGAGGGACTGTGAAACCACAGTCTTGGCTTTGACTTTTGAGATTCAGGTTAAATAATTCTGGAGAACAGCAATGTTTTTGTGACTGCGCCCATAAGGGAATAAAAGGTTGAATGACAAATTGCATTGGTATTTAACCCTGTCGACACCACAGGCTACTGAACAGGGCAAATAAAGACACTGCAATCACTTAGTTACAGTAGCTCTGTGTTAACCCTTTGCAGTCCTATGTCGGACCAGGTCCGATGTTACAATTTTCCCTTTCTTGTCCGACATCACAAAGACGTCAAGCACAGGTCTCTAGTCGTTTTTTCTCTGGAAAAAGTTGAGCAAACTCTTCAATGGTAGAATGAGACTGATAGGAGCCGAATGAAACCACACCACAGAGATAACATTGACATAAACAAAGGAGATAGCTGCTTCAAATTCCAGACATTCGCAGAGCTTTTTGAGATGTTATAGTAATAAAATAATGACCTGGATCACATTATTGAGGAGTTTGGTGATCAAACGAGTGATCAGGAGAGGATTAATGAGCATGCACGTTTATAAAGAGGTATGTGAAAAATACAGTGAACACGGGGTGGGGCTTGGCTGGAGATGCAGTACTGATGTCCTTTTGCTATGCAGTACCTTTTAAACCTGTTTTACTCTGAAAGAAAATATTTAAAACAGCATGTGTAAAATAAAAAGCGCATGTGAAAATACATTGGACCTGACGTGCCTGACAAGCGCTGAATAAATGGACCGCTAAGGGTTAAGTAACATAAGTTACTTTGTGCTGTAAAGCCCTGTAGACGCTATGAAGCTATAAAGACACTGGTAGGAGTGGAGAGAGGAGGCGTGGTCACCTTTGCCCTGCGTCTCCAGCAGGTTCTGCACCACCTCCTCAAGGCCCACCAGGTAGATGAACTCGTTGTTGGCAGCGCTGGGCAGGAAGTTGAGCTCGGGGGCAGGGGGCTTGGGCGGAGGGATCTCCAGCAGGGTCTTCTCCAGCTGCTTGCGCAGCGCCAGCTTGGCCGCGGCCTGCCGGCTGGCGGGGGAGTCGTTGGCATTGACCCCGGCGATTCCGCCCTGTGCCGAGGAGCTCTTCACATTGGTCGGGGAGGCCTGGGGAGGGGAGAGGCGGAGGAGGACTCCATTCACTTTATCATCATCAGGATAATTGCAATTATCTTAAATCACGTTTGAACTCCCATTAAAATGATGACTTTCTAGTCTCACACACATTCTTTCATTGGGAGGACTAACTTCTTCATCAACGTCAATTGCAATGATAATCACAATAATTTAAAACTCCCTTTCTTCTAGGTCACCCCACCTCCTCCCCTCCCATACTGTCTAATTTTTGCTTGTTTTCTTTTTAAAATAAAGCCGCACCACTGTTGTCTCCTACAACAGAGAAGGAGCTGGATTGATTGTCCGATGCCCAGCATCATTTCATGGCACTAACCACCTTCCTCAACCTTTAAAACAGACCATAGCAAAATCCGAGACCACGCCCCAACAGGTTGGGCTAAATGTATAACAGACTATTAAAAGGAAAAAAAAAAAAAAAACTTTGGCTTGTGCCTCCTCCTCGACTTGGGTTCTTGCAACGTTAAAGGCAAGCCGGTACCCAAGCCGTGCTAGCTGAAATGCATGTCTTACTGTCTTGGGCATGGGCAGCGCTGTGGCTGCGTACCTGTGGGATGTTGACCAGCAGGCTGGTGTTGGGCACGTTGGCCACGCGGATCAGCCCCTGCTGGATGATCCTCTGGCCCTGGATCTGTACGTTTGGAACGGAGGCCCTGGGGGCCATGAGCAGGGGAGGGGGGCCTGAGCCAGAGTGCTGCTGTTGCTGCTGCTGCTGCTGCTGCTGACGGTTGTGTATTTGCTGAGAAGACACAGACACGGGCTGATGTGGAGGGTCAGTGCAGAGAGACAGAAAGAGAGGGACAGGACAGGTTCTTTAAACAAATCACGAGAAGACAGAATAGCCAACAATAAGGAAAAAGAAATAAAAAAAGAACAGTGCTTTACAGTATATCCCGTTCCCACCCAGCTAAATATTTCACAACGTGTGCGACAGGATAATGCAAAACTAACATTACCGCGCGTTGCTGTGCTCACCTGTGCCCCCCTGACCAGCGGAGGCATGACTATCTGCGGGTGCTGCTGGGAGCCCAGTTTGGAGGAGAGCTGCTGGCCGCCTCTCACCAGAGGAGGCGGGATCACCGTGCCGGAGCTGCGACCCGAAGACACCTGGGGATCGACGGGGAGAACAAGAGACAAATTCAAAATCCCACAGCCGGGGCAATGCTCTACAACCCAGCATGGCTTCATGTGCCGAATCCAGGCTCACTTCACCCCACTGTGCCTGAACACACATTCCTTACATCAACAGTACTCCAGTAATGCTTTAAAAGAGCATGTAAATTTTCAAAAAAAAAAAAAAAAAAAAACTATATTAAATCTCTTTTTTTCTAAAATGTGGATGCTCTGAGAACTTTGGTGGGATTAAATAAATAAGATCTGCCTGAATTAAAATGATTAACATTGTTTAAAAAAATGAATAAAGGTGAATAAAAATCCAGCAAGTGGAGTGCTCTGCTTTCTGAGCGCCCTGGGCTGCCCACGGACACTGACCTGCAGGGATCCCTTGCCTGCAGCGATGCTCTGCGACCCTCGGACTAGGGGGGGTGGCGTGGCCACGGAAGCGCTCGAGGAGCCTGCAGGCTGGGAGAGAGAGAGAGTCAGAGCCTCAAAGTTGCACTGCGGCAACACAAGCAAAACTACAGTCAAAACTGCTTATAAAAGGACTGTACAAAACGTACATATCCATTACCAACGATACTGCAAACCAGAATACAGGTGGCATTACAAGTGTCGGTGGTTCCAAATACACAAAAAAAAAATTTGGCAGCTTCTCCAGCTCAACCCGCGGACTTGCACATAAACTACTGGACCTCGACTTCCCTATAAAAACGTCATTTATAAAAGTAAAAAGCTAATCGATTGAAACTGGCCCTGAAACGACGTCACAATACTCTCAAACGGGGAAGAAGAGGTCCGGTAATTAAAGTGCAAGACAGCGTCCCAGACGGGACAGGAACCAGACACGAAAAAACCACAGGAATGCTTTGACAGCACAGAGAGAGGCAAACATTCGAGTCCAGGGAGTGTTTAATGCTCAGATTCTCGTCTGGGACGCGTCCAGCCCTGCGGTACCTTCAGTGCCGAGCTCTCTTTCTGGATCTGGCTCTGCCGCAGTTTCTTCAGCAGCACCAGCTTGGCCTCCTCCAGCCGCAGCTCCTCCTTCAGCCGCTTGATGATGCGCTCGCGCTCCTCCGGGCTGCTCTTCTGCACGGCCGGGAGAAAAACAACAAAACACACAGAGTTAGTACTGCAGCAGAGCCTGGAATCTGATCAACACACACCGAGAGTACCCTTGCATCAGGAGGCATCCACTGTCTTCATGCTATTAATATTATAAACGTTGCATGTGGATGAGATCACATGTATCAACATGGAAAAGACCAAATAAACTACACCCAGACTTCTAACTATGCAGCTACTCTTTATATCACAAGCTTGTCTTTGATGACCATTCAAACATCTCTATGAAACTCAAATACAGCAGAACTTTAAAACCCTTTCTTTGACTTTTCAAAGTAATTTTCCCCAGACCCAACGCTCGCTTCATCAAGAATTGTTTTTAAAACAAGGCCAGACAAAGCTTGCTAAATGAGCGAGATGTACTCTGAACCCCAGCCAGTCCTGAGGTCAATTGTGATTAGTTACAATTACAGCAGCACGGTTTGCTAAAATTATAAGGACTATGACGTTGTTAAATTACAATTATGCTGCAGTCATTTCAATGAACACAGTTTACTCTATTCCTTTATATAATCAATCTCTAATCCAAGCTACAAACACAGAAACACTACAGAAACGAATGGGGTCACTAAAAGTGGTTAAAAATAGTAGCAAATGATTCCGAATGCTAATTGCAACTGTAACTGAGCCCACACAGCGACTCTGCTCCCTGTGGTCAGCACACTGCGCAGCACCATGGACTCACCAGGAGCATGTCCGTGTTCAATTCCTTCGAGAATTTACTCAAGCCATTCATCCGTGGGCTGGAAGGCTCGTTGTCGGATAACACAATGATATCCGGAGAAGGAACTCGCCTGTCCTTCTTAATGACTTCGCTGGGAAAAGAAAACGTGGTCAGCGTGGTCTAGTTAGAAATACAGTTTCTACAGGGCGGAAAACAGTGCAAAACAGGATTCAATACATAGGATTACATAGCAAGGGCTTAATAAGTCTGTCAATACTGTACAGCAGGGATAGAAATAAGACTCCTATTGCATAGCAGTTTACCCCATTCCAGGTTTTAATGCAAGCTTGATTAGCCACAGGGTATAGCTCAGATTAGGCAAATTATTAGTTCAATTATGGGTTCAATTATGTAATTGAGAGCTTGGTAGGAACAAAAACCATCAGGACTGTGTTCCCCCAGGACCAGGGTTGAGAACCACTGCTGTGGAGAACAGACTTTAAAAAGTTCAGAGGTGTCACTGTGAAACCAGTTCAGTAAGCGCCCACTAGAGGGAGAAAAATACTCATTTTTACATCATTTAAACCTTGAGCTGTAACAGGTCCCGTCTGAGGAGTGCTGGATCAATGTCGCAACGTTATGTAACCTAAATCAATAAGTACAGCAAAGGGGGGAGGAATATGTGCAGGTCAATTGTGCAGGAGGGTCTGTGTTCTTTGTTCTGAACACTGTCCCTCCTGCACAAGCACAGTCGCTTGAATCCTAACCTCCCCTTTCTTGGAATGAAGTGTAGCAGATGACAAATATTTTGGTCCTACAGTAACATTCTAGAAGATCATCACTTTGACCCTTTGACACTTCATCAGATTGGAAGAGGTGTGTGCAAAAGGCAAGTTCCTTTTTTTTTTATAATTTTTTTTTTAAAAGTTCCCAACAAATAGTTTTTGAAACAGATGTGCTGCTGCTGTTGTTACGAGTTGAAATCTGACAGAGTCACTGCTGTCAATGTGAGCCCAAGCAAGCTGTGAGGATGCAAGAAAAATACAACGGGGAGCTGGTTTATTTCCCAAACCTTACACAAAAAAACCCCACAAAAGAATAAGACCACACTAACCATACACTGTATACACACACAGATACATACTGTACTTTATTTACTCATTTTTTACTCTTCATTATGGAATGTTAACAACATTCTTTGACCCCAAAATTTAAACTTTAGTGCGGATGACTTATGCACAAGATAAATAATTTTTTAAAAAGCGGACATGGAAAATTAGTCTGTGTGATTCAGTCCTCTGTCATCTCTTCGGGACTAAATAACAAACTGATCACAACAGCTGAACTACAATAAATAATTAAATAAATACATTTTGAATAAATCGGTACATTTAGCGCCACACTGCAGCCCATGAGTTAAGGGAACTAACTTCCTGTGTATTAATCACCCTACCAAAAGGGTCACATGACCCAAGCATTTCACTCTGTGGTCACGTGACCCCCCTCCCTTCAACTGTTTCTTCCACTGTGGTAACCATGACAACAGCCGGCTGGAACCGGTTTGTGACACACAGCCTTCATTTTGTGGAGTGAGGTGGGTTCAGGTGCCGGGAGAAAATGGAGCTGCTGCTCCTCGAGGGCCGGCCTGAGACTCACTCACAACTTCCTGTCTGAACTGAAGCGTGTTCCTCCAGCACACAGGCTGCCAAGAGAGCCACGAGCAACTCTGCAAACTACACTGTCTGCACCCCCAACAGAGACTGCACCCCAACACCATCCGACACACCCCCTGCCAAGAGAGCCACCAGCAACTCCTGCAAACTACACTGTGTGCACCCCCAACAGAGAGACTGCACCCCAACACCATCCAACACACACCCTGCCAAGAGAGCCACCAGCAACTCCTGCAAACTACACTGTGTGCACCCCCAACAGAGAGACTGCACCCCAACACCATCCGACACACACCCTGCCAAGAGAGCCACCAGCAACTCCTGCAAACTACACTGTGTGCACCCCCAACAGAGAGACTGCACCCCAACACCATCCGACACACACCCTGCCAAGAGAGCCACCAGCAACTCCTGCAAACTACACTGTGTGCACCCCCCAAACTAACAGAGAGAGACTGCACCCCAACACCATCCGACACACACCCTGCCAAGAGAGCCACCAGCAACTCCTGCAAACTACTCACTGTGTGCACCCCCAAACTACTACAGAGAGACTGCACCCCAACACCATCCGACACACACCCTGCCAAGAGAGCCACCAGCAACTCCTGCAAACTACACTGTGTGCACCCCCAAACTAACAGAGAGAGACTGCACCCCAACACCATCCGACACACACCCTGCCAAGAGAGCCACCAGCAACTCCTACAAACTACACTGTGTGCACCCCCAACAGAGAGACTGCACCCCAACACCATCCGACACACACCCTGCCAAGAGAGCCACCAGCAACTCCTGCAAACTACTCACTGTGTGCACCCCCAAACTACTACCCCAACAGAGAGACTGCACCCCAACACCATCCGACACACACCCTGCCAAGAGAGCCACCAGCAACTCCTGCAAACTACACTGTGTGCACCCCCAACAGAGAGACTGCACCCCAACACCATCCGACACACACCCTGCCAAGAGAGCCACCAGCAACTCCTGCAAACTACTCACTGTGTGCACCCCCAAACTAGAGAGAGAGACTGCACCCCAACACCATCCGACACACACCCTGCCAAGAGAGCCACCAGCAACTCCTGCAAACTACACTGTGTGCACCCCCAACAGAGACTGCACCCCAACACCATCCGACACACACCCTGCCAAGAGAGCCACCAGCAACTCCTGCAAACTACACTGTGTGCACCCCCAACAGAGAGACTGCACCCCAACACCATCCGACACACACCCTGCCAAGAGAGCCACCAGCAACTCCTGCAAACTACACTGTGTGCACCCCCAACAGAGAGACTGCACCCCAACACCATCCGACACACACCCTGCCAAGAGAGCCACCAGCAACTCCTGCAAACTACACTGTGTGCACCCCCCAAACTAACAGAGAGAGAGACTGCACCCCAACACCATCCGACACACACCCTGCCAAGAGAGCCACCAGCAACTCCTACAAACTACACTGTGTGCACCCCCAACAGAGAGACTGCACCCCAACACCATCCAACACACACCCTGCCAAGACAGCCACCAGCAACTCCTGCAAACTACACTGTGTGCACCCCCCAAACTAACAGAGAGAGACTGCACCCCAACACCATCCGACACACACCCTGCCAAGACAGCCACCAGCAACTCCAAGTTGGCTCTTCCAGTGCTGGTCTTTGTTCCAACCCTGTTCTAAATTGTTTAACTGAACCTCCATCATGATCTCATTTTACCTATTAAATCTGGAGTGGAATCGCCCTGCAGGGCCAGGATTGGGCATCCCTGCATTAAAGGATGTTGGTGTTTAAATCTAATATTTTTTCTAGATGGTTAAACTGGACCGTCCAGAGCATCTAATGATGGACAACAAGACACTGTTTTGCAAAAAAATAAAACAAAAGTGCCTTTGTTAACCAGGGCAGCAGAATTCCAGTAAAATAAATTCGACCTCATCTGTGTCTGTTTGCATAAACAAAGTTGTTCTCAAGATATCTCTTCACCAGCGTGAAGACTCGCTCCCACCCCCCTCCCGTTTGGACTGGAATTGACAAAGATGAGCACCATTGCTTTATTTAATCAGCCCCTAAATTCATGTTAAGTGAATCTAATTTTGATATGAAAGTCTTACTAAATTGGGGTGTATAGTTTAAAAATGCGATGTTCATTTTAATTTTTCTTTGTGCGAGCAGGACCCTAGGTCGTGCTGCTGATTTTCTTTCCGAATTTGACAAATCAGCAAGCACCCAAGTGTAACCCATCCCGTTTCAGTTTTACTGCAGTCAGTGCACAGCATGGGAGCACGATGCCAGTACTCGAAGCAGGGATGGAAGCAAGACTCCGATTTCATAGCAGTTTCACCCATTCCAGATTGCAACGTGGGCCCGATTAGCCACAGGTGTTATTTCCATCCCTGTCTAAGTCCAGAGCCTTCCCAGTCTTTTGATTCACCTGTAATACAATCTTTAACCTCCTTCCAGGTCTTGAAACAGTTACTGATTTTAATGCTACCTATAACTACATAATAAAAGCCTTGATGCACTCCTTGAATGTGATTGAAACAGTTTTCTTTCAGTATATCTAAAAGCAGCACTGTGGAGTGTTTCATAGTTATGGATGACAAACCGCAAGACCTGGAGGACCTGGGAGGAGTGCTCTGGACCTCGTTGACAATGGAAATAAGTCTCCTATTGCATAGCAGTTTCACACACTCCAGGTTTTACTGCCAACTTGATTAGCCCCAGCGTATAGGTAACAAGCTCAGGTGTGTGTTATTAAGCTCATAGCAAATCCAGGAATGGATCAAACTGCTATGCAATGGGGGTCTTGTTTCCATCCCTGTAGAGACTAGAACGTCTCACCTCTTGGCAGTGCTCATGTCGACAGGCTGGTCCCCCGTCTGCACCTCCACTTTGATGGTGGCCTTGACCTCCCCCCCCTTCAGCATGGCCTGCACCTTGGTGCTGGTGGCAGAGGCAGGGGTCCCAGGCTCTGCCTTGACCTTCAGATCCCCCACTCCTCCTCCCTCCTCCTCGCTCTTCACAGGGTCCCCCTTCTCCAGCTTCACCTTCTTGGGGTCCCCCTCGCTGGGGAGCGATTCTCGCTCCAGCGCCCGTTTCTGACTGCGCGTCCGGCGCACCGCCTCCTCTGACATCTCAAAACCTTCACAGGAGAAAAATTTAAAAAGTGGTTAAAACCCATCATTTGACAAATTTGGTTTTCAATTTTTAGGATAGTGAGTTTATTAGTTTGAGTTTGGGTCCACCATAACCATCACCTTTATTATTCTTATTAATAACTGTGTTATTATGAAAGAGATTGTGCTTTTATAGGTGACCAGACAGTCATCAAATCCCAGGGGGGGGAAAAAAAAAAAAAAAAAAAAAAAAAGACCAGCATTTGCAGACCTCGTGCCAGTGATGGGGAAGTCCAGACGAGCGACACAGACAGGCGGACGGACAGCCTCACCACTCAGGTTCTGATCTGCCTGTAAGGGGGATGACATTTCTAGCAAGGGGGGGGTGAAGGGTGGGGGGTGGGGCCCTTAATTTACTCACATTCTGTAGACGACTCTACGGTCTGCTCCATTCTAGCAGACCCCTCTTATGAAGTTTTTATTTCCAGTACTGTCAGAACAAAATGAAACAAGGGAAAAAAAGAAAAGGGGAGGTGGGGGGGGTTATTTATTTATTTAAGATACGGGTTCCCCATTTTAACAGGGTCACCCCAAGCACAAATAGAGACACAACTGATGACAGGTATTTGAGAAGCTCCCCTTTTCTGAAACCCTGAAATGCGTTTCAAGTTTGACAGCCTGCGATTTGCAGGAAGAAATGAACAGGTTCCTCCTTCTCGGACCAGGTACGCTCGATATACCTTCACACCGGCTCAAAACTTTACTTCCAATACCTACTGTAGGAGCCTCAATAAAACACACACAAAATACATTTAATGTTGCCGTCCACAGGCACAGATAAATAACCTGATCAGCCCATGTATCAACGCTGGGAGTTTGCTTTTTTTTTTTACGATACATAGAAAAAGTACTTTTTTTTTGTTAACACAGAATTATACTGGAGGCGTTGCATATTACAAGACTTACAAATGTCAGTAAACGTTTAAAAAAGACTGATCATTATAGAACAAAAATTACAGTTATTGAAACTGTTATGGTGCAAGCCATCCTCATCTCTACGGACGCCCAGGCTGAAACAGAAATGAAGAACAGGGCTTTGCTAATAGGAAGCAGCAGCCCTGGCGAGGAGCACAAACCCAGTGACACTTCCACTGCTAAACTTCAGCAAGAACTCTCCCTGGAGACTGTGGATTGTTCAAAACGCATTCGTACAAGGACCTGACAACTGAAGAGAGAGGTCCTATGAAAAGCACAACCACTACATACACTCTGCAAGCTATCCAGTCATATCAAGGATTGCACTGCCACTATCCTACTCCCATTCCCCATAGTGTAAGATCACAGAATCTGTTCCCTGGTCAGGCATTGTGCTGAATCTGGGACCCCCTGTTGGGGTGGGGGTGGGGGGGGAAGATGACTGTACTATTTAGAGAACCAAGTCTTTCCTTGCACTGACAAATGAAGGGAGGCGTCTGTCGCTGTGCAGCACAGGAAGTGCCCTGCTCTTGTGGGATAATTTAACCCCTTCCGTTCCAAAAACTTTTTAAAACTTGACTTTTTCTCCATTAGTGGGACAGTGGGGTAGTGATGGCGGTCCTGCAGACTGACGGCTCATGCCTCTGTTACTATACATAGGATGCCCTCTCACAAACACACTCATCTCACATCTGATAAAAGAAAGCTGACTCAAGGTCTCTCTCATCTCCGTGACATCACTGGGGCTCCACATGACCCTTCCCAGGATTCACTGGGAGACACAAAGCACTTTCCAGAAAACCAGTCTAAACCGGTTCGTGGGCGAGAGACTGAAGAAGGTTTAACCCTCGGTGCAACAGACTGGCTGCACAAACAGCTAAACAACGCCTGACAGACGCCACTGACATTCCAAAACACGAGTCTGGCAGGGAGGGAGGGCGGGCGGGAGAGAGAATGGAAAAGGGAGGAAGAGAGAGAGACAGAAAATGGAAAAGGGAGAGAGAAAGAGCGAGTATGGAAGAGAGGGGAACAGAAAGAGAGTGGACACACAAATACACAGCATCATCACCTACAGTGTTGCTGCTTTTAAAAGTGCCAGTCTTCCCCTCATAACTTTACAGCCAAGCCAGGTGGTGAAAGAGGCTACCATTACAAAGACATTGGCTTCATTATGCTCTATACATATAAAGTGTGTGTGCAATCCTGTGATCACAGTAAGTACATCTCTATTTTATCTCTACAAAGGAAAGTGGGATTTGTTGACCTTTGACTACCTTGATGACTTCTAGCAAACTTTTCTACACAATACTCAAAACGACAAGTCGTCTTTGCACGGACCCCTCTATAAAACTCACCCAGAAAACCCCTGTTTCCTGGCTATCTGATTCTAGAATACACCCACGCCAACCCTGTGCACAACACTGAAAAGCAGAGAAACCCTTCGTTGCATCAAACGGAAGCAGCCAGTCCTGTGTGTGTAAGAGTGTGACACACACATCCCGGAGCGTCCCTGTGGCTTTGCAAGGAGGGGTAGCAGCCTGTCTCCAGGGCCAGCACCAGTAATCAGCTCCACCCCACTGGCTGGGCTTCAGGGAGCAGCGCTGCACAGTCCTGCTTGCATACCACTTGCTTTTGACTACATCCTCAAGGGCTTACTTGACATTTTTCTTATGTTATTTATTTTTGAATATGGGACAAATCTCCTTTTATGATTACATTTTCACCAGTTTTTGGAGAGTGGAGATAGGCAAATGAAAATCTGCCCCTCATTGTGTGACAGACAAACGCCAGCAGGACTGGTTTACTGTTCAGCCACATCAAGATATTAAAGACTTCCAAAAACCACACTCCGCTGTCCCGAAATACATCCAGCTTTTCCCCATGAGGCTGTTCTGTTCCATGCTGCTGAAGTCTTAACTAACGCCTCTCACGCCACACTGGGGTTGCTCTCCTTGCTGTTATTCAAAATGATACACGATAGGATATTTACATAACAAAGGTCACCCCAGGCCACTGCTTCCGTCAAGGACTACATCCATGTCTTACACCCTGCCATCATGAAGTACAAAGACTACAGTCACTGAAGGAACCTGGGATTCGTGCTGGAAAGCTTTAGATTCAATCCGCGCAGGGCTGACTCCCCCGGAGAGCAAAGGGGGAGGAGATCTTTTGTATTAAAAACAGCCTAGGGATTACTGGGGGCGGGTTTAAGATTGGGTTTTTAGGGGACCACAACCACATACAGAAATATCCTCTCCTTACTGATCAAGTGATTTATAAAATCAAGGGTTGTCAAACTCCGTTGTTAATATTTACATTTGCAGTGAAATTTATGTATGTCGGAGGCGCTACAAAGTTAGAAAAAAAGTTTGAGAACCGCAGTGTTATAATCAATTACTACGAATCTGACTGCGCATTTCCTTTGCTGAAGTGTATACAAGCAGTGGGCAAGGAGCACCAGTCCACAGACATGATTTACAGAGCCTCATGCAAAACCAGCACTCAAGGAGTCACGTGCACACTTACTTTTGACTTCTCTATAGAGAAACCTCAGCCTCCCTGTCAATTTTTACAATATTTACAATAATGTAAAATAAATAAAATAAATAAAAAGCACACATGCATAATGAATATCCCTGCTGAGATTCTGCAATAAAATGATAGTAACGAAGCTCAGCGTTTTGCTTGTTTTCTCCCTTGATATCCAAACCCTGCTGCTGCTATTTCTGCACCTCCTGGGAGAGGGGTCGCTCCATTACAAAAGCCCCCTCCTTCCACAACATAATGCATGTTTCATTGTAACAAAAAAAGTCACACCACCACCCAAGTACCATCTGAGCTCCCTGTAGCTGTAACTAAAGTAATAAACAACCAGACAGGTGAATGTCACAATTCCACTTGCCCTAGAGCATGAACACACACTCTGATACGAGTCTTCATATTTTTAACCAGCTCACTGATCATCCCCCCCACCCCCACCCGAGTCGATGCGTGCTGTCACTCTGGGGCACAAAGAGTTAAGCCCTGCCATTTTAGTGCCATTCACAGATCAGTCTGTTAAGGGTGTTACCTAACAAAATGGCAGGCTTTAACCCCGCGAGTGCTGGAGTCTCCCCTGCACCCTCCCTAGCAACAATGCCACAGCAACAACAGTGCAGGCGGAGACGAGGCCTGACCAGGCTGCAAACCCCAAACACTAAACTGGGAACAAACGATTTCCCACATTCAAAATGGTCATTTAACAGGTAGGTTCACACAGCACTGTATTGGAAGACAGAATATAGAAAACAGTCTACAGACGTACTTTATGCATGTTGTTTATCTTGACCTGCTGGGTGAACTGGCTCATATCCCAATACCGGCGCCCGTTTCGGAACCGCGTCTACTGATCGGCTGACGGCTGGATTTCGTTTGAAGCATTTTAGCTCGAGTGATCTCTTTTGGGGCTAACCTGCGCAGTGGTGCCTTGCATTCGCTTGTTGACCAGGATCTACCTTTCTTAAAGCACGTTGATTTCATGCAATTAGAGTGGGACTTGGTTTAAAAAATAGATTTAAATAAAAAAAAAAAAAAACACACACACACATTCCAAGGCAGTCAGCTACGCCCCACAGTCACACTATTTATAGAAACTCCCCCTCATTGCAAGCTAGAAATTAAACCGCGCTCCTCTTCTCTGGGGAAGCGTAGACAGGGATCCCAGCACTCAGAACCCATTAAAAACACTCCACGTTTTTGTTCTGATCCTGCAAAAATTCATTTTACACAATCAAGTTCACTTTCACAGCAAAATATTACTCCAATTCCTCCGTGCCATGCAGGTTTACAGCACGCTTTCTTACAGAAGCACCCTAAAGAACCTCACCAGAAAGCAGGCAACACCAGTTTCAGCAGCAGAGACACTGGCTTCCTCCCTCCTCGAAGCCTGCTTTCTGTGCAACATGACTGGCTCTTGTAACTGAACCACATTTAATTCTGTAAAGCACTGCTTTAATTCAATTGCTCATCTTATTTGTATCATGTTCTTGTGTTTACTGAAGTGCAGTGGTTTCACTTTGATTGATTACAAGTATAGCAGATTGGGAGACTTTTTTTAAACATGTGAGAAATTGTTTAAGCTACAGTGAAAAAACACACACACACTCTGCTGCTCAAAATCAGTTTGGGGAAATTCATTTTCTACAAGAATGCATGTTCTGGAAAATGATGCATTTCGATTAGTAAACTAAAAAAAAAAAAAAAAAAAAAAAAAAAAAAAAAATCAATAATAGAAACGTCACCACATAAGCATTGATCCCCCCCCTGTTCCATTCCAGTGCATCCGTATTGCTAGATTCCAGAAATCTGGAGCAACAAGCTGGCAGGAGTAGCGGCAACAGCAGGCAGACAAAAAGGTACAATCTGAACACCAGGAAACAGTGAATCAGTACAGGCTATTCTTTCATCAAAGCTCCAGGTTAGAGTGATCAGAAAAAGTTTTGGTTTTTGGTTTAACTATTTGGTTACATTTTGCCTGTGATCTCAGATCTGGGTTTCTGAAATCTGGGCTACACCACAATCTCCGACAAGATCGACAACAGAACAAAACAATGGCTTGGGAAACTCCTGCAGCTTTTCAACAACAACAAAACCACTGACACCTAACACACCCAGTCTAACTCCTGGAAGGGGGCAAATAAGAGACCTGGGTTAAACATTTTACTGCAGGCTGGGCACGTACATATGTAGACACACATGCGAGTCTGTGCGCATTACCCTACATAGATAAAGAGCTATATGCCACGTGACGTGGACAAGTGAAAAAGCAACTGAAAACAAAGTCTAAAGGGTTCGAGTCTCAGGAGAGTCTTGGTTTTAGGGTGGGGAGACACTTAAAGACTGGAGAGGCTAATGTTTAAGAACGACAGCCAGATTACAGGTCAGAAATAAGTGAGCAAAACCATTAAAATCCAGCAGTGTTGCACATTCAAAATACCTAAAGTGGGAAAAAAAAAACGCCACAGGATTCAATTAACAGCTGCAGGCTAACTGTGGAGCAGTGTGTTAAAAGCAAAGGGCAGCATTTAGCTATATTCTACAAAGATGCCATATAATCTTATTAGAGGAAGGCAATTAGCACATCATCAGTACAGACCACAGGGTGGGTCCCTTTATGGTCTTATTCAATTTAAATTTTCTACAGCGATGTTTGCATTGAGCTGCCAAAACAAAAACAAAACGAAATTAATATTGTAATCAGAGCCAGGAATTGGATATCGCATGCTAAGCATTGTCCAAACACGACTACAGCTTGTAATAAGGCACTGCACTCACAAAAGAAACTGCTGCTGGACAGTGAGGAAACAAAAAAAAAAAAAAAAAAGACGATAGACATCTATATTACGTTTGCATCAGTATCTTTGTCCAGACATAAATGCACCGTGATTTTATAATACTCCCTTGGTTAAGTACTGCTCAAATGACCACGGGATTCTTTTCTGTGTTCAGCTACCTAGGAAAGCACATCTAATGCTGCTGTCAGGGGCTGGCACATCACCAGTAAAGAGCTGGGAAATAAATACCCCACTCTCCCTGTTGTACACCAGATAACATCTTTGCCTTTCCGTGTATTTATTTACTGCAGGTTTGCTCCACTTGTCCTAGAAGTGGTGGGGAGGGTAGGCTGGGTCCAGGGGGCTCTGGGGTAGGTGAATGTTGCTCTTCTTTAAGAAAGCTTGGACATGTTTCTGCTGATCAGTTCAGGCAGCCTGGTCTCACCCTTTGGCTGCAAGACGACAAGCATGAATCCTGCCCACGGAATAGAGGGTACACTCCATCTGCCAAAACGCAAGTGTGCTGGAGCGCAGGAGCTCACGCGTGTGGAGGAGAGTCTGTGTGCTACATATCTGCTAATCTGGCATCTTTGCAAGAAATAATTCTAAGTCATAAAAAAAGCTTGTTTTTTACATCACAACAGCAATTATTTGCTTTTCTTAAAAAAAATTAAATAACCCAACCACGGGGTGCGTTTAACACAACACATGTGCTTTATAAAAATGAACCAGGTGTCGGCAGGCTATTTAATGTCATGCAAGTTAAAGGAAATTGAGGGTTCGCAAGTTCCACACTGGAACAGCTACACACTTACACTTTGATTGATTCAATATCAAACTTTTGCACTTGTTCTATCACTAGATCACTACCCTACCGGATAACCACACACACCATTTATCAAACTCTTCAAACATATGTGAAATCTAGAAAAACAAAATAAAACAAAAAAAAACACAACACTCCCACTTGACAAACTCCCAGCTGTTTTACCCAGCAGCCCCAGAGAGATAAGACTCAGGACTCCTCTGTCCTTGACTTGCTGTCCAATGAGAGCGCAGGGCTGTACAGTAACCCTGTTCAGTGTCAGGGAATGACACTCAACTTAGCAAGAACTGCCCCTCCCCCTCCCTCTGTCTCTCTCTCTTACTGGCAGGAAGTCAAGGCACCCAGGTTGCAAGGCTAACCATCCGCTGCGGCCTGCAAACAACTCGCTGCCTGCCTCGCAGCTCAGCAACCTGACAGGCGAGCTTCAGAGGGAGGTAGCTTCCTGTTTACTGCCCAGGCAGCCAGACAGCCATCCGGCATCTTCCAGCAAAGCAATACAGCTAACTGGGAAATGGAAGCAGCAGGTCGTGCTGTAAAATGGTGACGTGACTATATATATATATATATATATATATATATATATATATATATATATATATATATATATATATATATATATATATATATATATATATATATATATATATATATGGTCAGTCTACCGCTGAAAACTGACTGATTAATAATTAAAAAAAACAATTATTAATAATAACTGAATGAAGGCAGCACAGCTGGAACACGGTCCTGGACCGGAATATACTGGTTTCCCTGGTGGATAGGTTCTCCAGACTGGGACTAGAAGATGTCAAACGTTAACTATTTCTGAGCTGAAAAGTACTGGGGATCAGAGGACCCACTGAAGGTTTATTTGTATTATCAACTATTAAATAATAGAGCATAGACCACCTCTAAACAAAAAACAAAGTCTCCACTGCTATGGATAAAAGGACTCTTCATCAGAAAAGACCAGCCTCAGGTTCCCTGACTAAGGAAAAAGTGACACTATATTAATATTCACAGTTCAATTAACACTATGCAAATGCACATCAAGCTGCGTCTCCCACAAAAAGTGTACAAAACTAATCTTGTGGGCCACTTAAAGCTGACATGAGAAAAAACGAAAGGCTGAGATGTGTGTATGGATGGGTCTTATCAGAAGTTTTTAAAAAGTCTTGGTCTTGTTTTGCTGGGTGCGCGTGTGTGTGTGCTCCAGGCGGTTGGGTATTGTTGCACACTGGCTAGGAGACGAAGTTCTTTACAATCATGTTTTGTGCTCCTCTTTTGTGACGATCATCAGAGATGCAAATTCATGAGATGGGGTTTCTTTGAGTGACAGGATTCTTTTCAGGACGGTATGAAGGGCACAGTTTGCAGTTCTCTTTCAAAAATGTACTTGTACACATTTTATAGTGAAACACAAACACCCCCTGCCTTCCACTTACTATCTTAAGGGTGAATTAGGGAAGACGCTGGATGACTCTTAATCCCCCACGAGACGCACAGTATTGACTACCAACAATGACAGATTTAATCGTGCAAAAGATGTTTTTCACACCATAAGGATGCTGGGCAGTAACGGCCAGCGTAACATGAAATCTTAATTGTATTTGGTAGGTCGACTGACTTCTCTTCCAATCAAGAATGCTATCTGTCTATCTATATCTATACACACACACACACACACACATCTATACAGACACATATCTTGAGTTACTAACCCAACAAAACAGGATTTTATTGGTGTGACTTATCAGTTTCAGAGCAATAGTGAAAGTGAAAGGTCTATCAACACCTCTCTACAGTAGCTGCTAACTCTTGCAAGACTTGTAACATGCAGCTAAGTGGAAAAGACAGCTGCTAAACGATGGGACAAAACCTCAATGCAGAACGAGGGACCTCGAGAAAACCCTGAAGAAATCTTTAACATGCATCTCTAATACCCCAGCACAGTGGTGTTCTTCTGTTCTACAACTTGGGACCAACTAGAATTGAGACCTCAAACCAGGGAGGAAATACTACTCCCACTGCTTAGCAGTTTGAATCATTCCTGGTTTTAAGACAGACCTGAGCTTGTTACCTGTACACTGTGGCTTATCAAGCTGGCAGTAAAACCTGGAATGGGTGAAACTACTATGCAATAGGAGTCTTGTTTGCATCCCTGCAAAACCCAAGGTTCCTCCGAGCTGCCCAGGTCCATGTGTCTCTCCGACGTTTTCCGTCACTGTTCCGGTTGCCTCACATTGTGTCAGTTACCTGAACAGGTGCCTACTGGTCGTTGTAGCATTCAAATCAGAATATTCAAAACTCTTGTTAGGATGGGGAGGGGCTGAGTGGGTTAACTCTTACTCCTCACTGTTATTTTCATTTGAGACACAGTGGAAACCCCCCTTGACTGGGAGTGTGGAAGCTGGTCTTCAGCCCTGGGCTTCCAACAGGCTAGGGTAGTTGTTTCAGCAAGCTTAGCACTGAGGTTATCTGTCCCCACAAATCAAAATTATGCAAATGTTCTTATTTTTGCAATCAGATTTCGTGAACCAGGGTTTAAAATGTACTGGACAGGTTTGACCTGTTCATCCAAACGTATCTGAAGAAACTGTCTTAAAAACCGCTCAGTTCCTTGCGTGCCAACAACTGGCACTTTCCTTCAGCATGGAGGTTTGCAGCATGCATAATGGCTGCTGCACGGGCTTGCTTGCAACTACACCCTGAGCACTGCATCCCCCAACCTCGCAAACATACAATACTCTGAATACTGGATGATACCGACTCTCTCTTCCGATTGCTGTTCATTTCTATACAGTATCATGCAGCCAGTTCTAAAGAGAAATAAAACAGCAGCTTGACTCCAACTGAAGTGCCGTGAGCTACACCGGACGCGAACAAGCATGCTTCTGTGCTGGGATGCAGTTTAAAAAGGAAGATGAAATTTTCAAGTCAAAAACGTGTGGGCCATTCTGCAAAACTGAGTTACACTGATAAAACAGAGTTAGTTAGAAAACGTTACCTTTACACAAGACTAATTACCGGCCACTGTGGTGGCATCAAAAAAACAGTAAGCTTGTAGATGGGTTGTGGTTGAGTCCGTGTCAAACTTCCAATAGCATGTCTGGGTTTGGTCTCACAACGAGACTCTGGGAACACGCTCCTGCAATCAGTCCCCCGATTGGAGTGTTACAAGTGTCTCTGTCCTGGACAGTGGTACCTGCCCCCAGGGCTCTCCGCTCCACTGGTGGCACTGGTCTGCCTCCCCACTTGCCTGCGGCTCCACGCCTGGGGCAGTCACCCATCTGAGGGGACCGACGGCAGCATCAAAAACCACACAGCAGCCTGAACTAACAGAGTCAGTTTAGTTCATTGCAAGGCTGGTTTTGAACGGCTTCAAGTCTGACTGTCTGCCCTGTGCTTCAGTTCCTGTTCTTTGAAGGAAACATACAGCTTTACCCGAGGTGGGGTGCTCCCCTTAATCCAAAGTAAAATAAAGAAAACACAGTGGGCAGAGTTTCAAGGTAACAGCCTTCCCACTGATGAATAGTATAAACCCACAGCCCAAACTGAAATGATTGATTGATTGACCCCCCTACGTTTATCCAGGGGTAGGTACAACAGGTGGGTAGAGAGCACAGCAGGGCTGCAGGCCTGTTCAAACTTCCAACCAAGCTTCAAGATAAGAGCAACCACGAGCCACGGAGAAGACATTCATCGTCTTTTTTTTTGTTTTGTTTTCTAAACTCTTACCCTTTGACAGCTTCTTATTCTTAAACTGCTTTCTAATATCCTGTCCACCTCTGACTTGATAAAGACCATCTGAAAACAGTTTTAGTCAAACAATAAAAAAAACAGAGGTTCCCAGAAATGTGAAATGAGTTCCAGGAACTAGGAGCGGCACTGCTTGTGCCATTTAAGGAATGCTGGGAGTATTACTTTTTTTGTTGTTGAAATTTTGCTTGACAAAGAGTGTGCTGTGATGCACCCCATCTTACTTCTGCATAGCACACACTTAGCCTATACTACACAATTATAGCTGCATAAGTCTGCAAAGCAGGGTTTGATAACATATACAATATGAACATTACACAATATCTGACAAATACAAAAGAAAATAACTAGAATGCTAGAATGCACAAATAATGAAGCAAGAAATGTAACTTCCGTGAATTAACTATGTATAAAGCACAGTGTAATCGGTGCTGTTTTTTCATTCCCACTCGTGGATCATTTTAATTAGCAGTTTTTAAAAAACTACAAATAGTCTGGCTAAACGGCAGACTGGAGGTCAGATCAAAGCGACAGAAAAGCAAACCAAGTGCGAGAAGGACAGCGGGTCGGGACAGGGAATGGGCTCGCCCCA
>NC_054559.1:17763291-17808291 GCF_017654505.1 Polyodon spathula
ATATATTTCAAGATGCGGGAAGCCTTACGAACAAGACTAATTACCTAACAACCGTTTCTATTGCTAATTTTAGTCGACCAGAACCTTGAACCTGTTACCACCTTTATTGATCAGAAATATATTCATCACCACCCTTATCTCTGACAGCCCTTCCAAGACAACATCTTCATTTTCTTCTTAAAAACTGAGCAGTTTTTAAGTTTGAGTCCTTTGATTTGAAGTCTTTTTCTATAGAAGCTTATCCCAGTACTTGTCATGCATAACCATTCCCTTCTGAAACCTGGGGGAAAACGGTTGCAGGCAGACAAACACAATATCATTTGTAAAGGCTGGCTAAGGAATTTACTCCAGTGAGGGAATAATTGAGAAGGTAATAAATAAATTTGAAGCTGCTTATACCCAGTACTCCAAATTCTCCCTTCTCCCCACTTTTTCCTGAGATATTGTTGTGTGGCATTGCTTTGCTTCTGACCTGACCAGGAGGGGGGTCTCCAGCAATGTGTAAGTCATGCCCCATTGAATTGCAAGCAGGCCCATATATAAATATATATGTATTTTGTTGGGGGGTGGGGTGGGGATGGTGTTAGCATGACAAAGGGAGAGAGCCTGTGAACCGTCTGCTCTCTGTGTTTGTCCTGACACTGGGCTCAATAGGGCCAGCGATAGTTAGCATAACAAACTCCGCTCCCAGCCACGCAGCACCCTCTCCTCATGCACGCTTATTCATCAGGGCCCTCTGTAAATCAGGGTTATTGAATACGGTGCTTAAAAAGACGTCATCTGAGGCATCTACAGAAATCATAACAATAAACTGCTGGGAAACTGGAGCGGACAATGGGTGTTCCTGTTCTAATTTATTATTAAGAAGTTAAGTTCTGGAATATATATAAATATAAATAAAATGAGATTGCCTATGCCTTATGCCCCATGGTTCGGTGCAGATAAATGTGCTGGTGTTGGGTATGGTTTGTGATGGACTGTGGCATTCTTGCATAGAATTTTTGTGTTGTAGAAAAGCTGTTAGCAGTTAACCCATTAATAACAAATTGGGTTCAATTTCATATTACAAAATAACTTTTTTTTTTTTTTTGTTTGGTTTCAATGGTAACTAACTCAATTTATTATGTTTATTATTATGTTTATCATGTTTCCTGATGTGTGGGGTAACTCAGTTCCTTCAAAGCTTCATTAATTGTAAAATGAAAACAGTTTAAAAAAAAAAAAACACTGCACCCCTGTTTTTTAAAGGTCTGTCAGGCTTTCAGTTAAGAGGGACTCCTTGTGTGTGTTCTCGTGTGTATTTACATGCTCGACAACAATGCCCTGTCCTGCATGCTCAGTGTCTATTTGAAAGGCTGCTTGGGGGTTATTTAAATTCTTGTTTGTTGAGGGTCCTAAATGTTTACAACTCCTGCTTGTTAGGCACACTTCCATTGACACACTACCGCTGGCTGGGGCACTAGCACAGCGACTGTCCGGTGAATGGGGCATGGGCATTAATGGGTTAACTACTGGCTGACCTGTAACCCCCCCCCCCCCCCCCCCCCCCCCCCCCCCCCCCCCCCCCCCCCCCCCCTGTCCCCCCCCCCCCCCCCCCCCCCCCCCCCCCCCCCCCCCCCCCCCCCCCCCCCCACCCCCCACCCCCCCCCCCTCCCCCCCCCACCCCCCCCACCCCCCCCACGTCCCTGTTTACCCTTCTTTTCAAAAGTATTATAACCATAATAACAAATACTCTATTAACGTCTACCCTTCGTACCTCACCACCAAGTGTGTGTTCTTATTTCCAATGTTTAATACTCAAAAGTGCATTTTCAAAAAGGTTTAATATGTTTTAATTAAAAGTGCTAACCAGAGCCTTGGAATTCTTTGACATCATTGGTAGCCCACATTTTATTGTGCTGATAATCTCTTGGTTCGTCAGTTGTCATGTTGTTGTTGTTGTGCACATGTTACAAATACAAGGTTACATGTCACATGGTCTGATTGCAGCCAGACCATTGGAGTGAGTTTAAACTACAGCACTGGAAGTGATCAAGAACCAGGAAGCAACGACGTTTTGGTTTGTTGGAGTTGTCAGGAAGATACTGCCTTTGATCAGAGATTTCGACTTAATTGACAGATATTTCCAGGTGTGGTTCGTTAAGTTCAGTGTTTTAATTTGAATTCATTGCTGTAGTACAGTCTGATGGAAGGGCACACTTGCTGTGTACTGTACCAGCCTCAGCAGCACAGCAGGTCTTGTCGGTGTAGCCTTCATGAAACTGACCTGACGCAAGCGTTAACCCAGATGTGTACTTTATGATCCATTGATTAAAATGTCATCCCCTGCCACACTTCTAATGTGTTTATAGACAGTATAGACAGTACAGTTTTCTGATTATGGTCAGTTTGGCTGAAACACCTCCGTGTGTTATCCACGCCCCCTATGCTTTTTTTTTTTTTTTTTTTTTAACTCAAAACTTTATTGATAATTTAATATAAAAAAAGTAGACTTTTTCATTTACTGTCTCAAAATGAGCAGATTTCAATTTTTTTTCCAGCACGTTCATTTTATATCCACTCTTTCACTATCGAAAAATAATAATAATAATAATAATAATAATAATAATAATAATAATAATAATAATGTGAATCTCCCTTTTTCAGCACCGCTGGTGGATTTCAAAGCCAAGCTCAGGGGGTGTTGTAATCTCCCAAGTGGTGTTTAAAAAGAGGCTTGTGTCCTGAAGTTTATCCATCCTGAGATGTGTGGACTCAGCCAGGCTTGATAAGCATGTATGCAGGGCTATCTCACGGCTCACTGAAGACTCTGTGGGTGGCCCACGGTCAATGCTACACTCTTCACTGGCTGGACAAAATAGGATAATCTCCCTTTTACAATCTCCCCTCCCAACGGATCAATCATTACCAAGGCAGCTTGGCCCTAATTTCGGGTCAAACTCTGTTACAGTCAGATTTCCAGAATGGGACCCCTATACTTTACGACACCCCTCCTACAGTTTGCATGAAGCATGGCCAGGACTACATCTCCCACAATGCCGCAGTGCATTGACGTGCAGCGCAGCGGAGGACATCAGCAAACAAAAAGAAAGGGGGTTTACAGGCCAGCCATGAAAATTGCATCGCTTTACAATTTCCAGCCAGTCTTAATCATTCAGACAATTAGGAAGAGCCTCCACACAGTTTTACAGATTTGTGTTTTTACAGACGTGAACACACGTTAGATGTTTGCTTTTAATAACCCATTTTAATGACCTAAACAGGGACAGTATTTCAGATTAATCGAATCTGATACACCCTCACTATACTTTATATGCAAGAGTAAATTCCTCTTTATTTCTTTACCTTTACCTTTCAGCTAAATTCACTCCTACTGTGTTTCTTTTTATTTTTGAGCTGGTCAGGGCTGTGCTGCTGATGTGCTAGACATGATCTGGTTTGCTGCCCACACCCATGGAATCCACCAGACAATGTAATTACAACAGCACGGTGCACTCCTCTAAAGCAGGGCTATGGTTTTATGTTTGATTTGTAAAATTGCCAACAGAAAACCTCTGGAAATGAGATTTAATATATAATAATTACATCCAGAAATAAATATAATGTTGATGGAACTGGTTATTGCGGTCATTAAAAAATAAATAAAAGCCTTTTTCAACAATTCACGTTCAATGTATTATTGCCAACATTTAATTTGGTTTATTTGTGGTGACCAGTAAGAAATCTATTATGTGCGTTTCAATTCCCACTACCTATATATATAAATGAACATGAGTAAGCTATGACCACCGTGCTATTTATCACAGGTCTGACCGTATAAATAATGAAGAAGTGTAAAGTTTGGAAATAAAGTACACAGCACGGAGCAGAGAATCAGACACACACTTTTGTTTTTTAAACAGTATTTTATTAAAAAGAAATAGCAGAGATACATGCAAAAAGACTTGAACTTTAAAAACTGTAACTTTTTAAAACACCACCACTCTAAATGACTCTTAAATCAGGTTTATAACACAATAGCAAATACTGCAGCTAAAACACATGACAAAATCTTACAAAATAAGTTATTAAGATCAGTACGCCAAACACAAAAGAAATACACAATTCATATTTAAACTGATTTTTTTTTTTCCTTTATTGTTTTTGTATGTAGTGCTTGTGCAATATGTTGAAATAGCACACAGAACATGTGAAACTTATTATTGGGAGCTATATGCTTGCCAGTACTTACCTGTGAATACCTACACTCCCATTATAAATAGACGATGACTTCATCTTAAAAAAAAAAAACTCACCTACTGCTGTCCAGGTTTTCAATCAGTTCCAACACATTTCCAGACCTATTCCTGCTGGTGTTGGCATGTCTTGGTATCTCGCTTTCTCAGTGCCCATGCTGGCACTGCACAGAGGGGGTTCTAGAGCTAGGACGAAGAGCTTTCTAAGTGTTCTATTTCATCCTGTCACCCTATTCTGCACATCTCGGCAGCCTGAAAATGAATGAAAGAAAATCATTTAAACTCTGCACTGTCTTGCACCACAATTGAGACCGCAGCACCACATATAACAAACCCAACACACACACACACACTCATTAATTAAATATTATAACGCTTATATAGTGAAGCTTAACGTATTATGTAAATTGCATTCATAAGGAATTACAGAGCAAGTCACAAGCTGTGGTAGCACAATTGGCATGCTTTATAAATGCTTCACATATACTTTTTTTGTCAGGATACAACATACTAACCAACTGTGTTATGATAATTAAAAAAAAAAAAAAAAAAAAAAAAAAAAATACCACCCAATTATCAAGTACTCAAGCCTCTGCCCTGCAAACATACTGTTTTCAAAGGTTTGTTTGTTTGTTGACAGCTTTTAAATGGGTTGGGTTGATCTGAAGATTTGTACACGGGTTCATAACGGTCACAAAGGTAAAGATGGCAGTACAATGACAGGTTTTACTGAAAGTTCCCCTGGAACTCTTCAAAGCCCACACGCTGGCTATAAATAGACCTGTAAACAGAATGATTTAGAAGGGAACGTTGGTGTGCTAGGCAGTGCACACCCCTACGTTGTTGTGACAAAAAAAAATATAAACAGCCGCAGCAGGGTTTGTCTGGAAGACTCGGCTCAGCTCCCTCGGCCCCTCTACCCCCCATCCCCCCTGTCACCCGTCACCCCCCCCCCCCCCCAAGCCCCTCTGTTGGGGTTGTTCACATCCTCAGAGTGGTTTGTTGGTGTCTGGTCCTGAGAATGCTCTTATCAGACTGGAAGGTCATTGTGTTGACCCCAGACACATGTCGACAATAAAGACAGTCTGGGCAACAAGGAGGAGGGGGGGCAGCTTGACTGAGTTTGACAACCACAAGGAGATTAAAGTTTGTCAATGCTCTCTCTGTCCCACTGTCCCCTGTAGCTGAAGGGTGTTACCAGCCTGGCAGTACACTGCAGGTATTAGAGTGACCACATATTGAGAGCGCTTTCTCTATGACTATGGATGTAAGCTTAATATAGGAATTACAAGAAGAAGATATACATTTATAACAACACAGTGGGCTGGAATCACTAAGCTTTTAATCCAGTGAAAGTGTTTAAAAAAAAAAAAAAAATGTGCATACCATTGAGTCATTGCAACAAAAAATAAAAATACTTGGTATAATTAGTGAATATGTTCCAAAAAAAAAAAAAAAAAAAAGTCCTATTATTTTTAGATTTTACCAAGACAGTTACGCATGATTTTTTGGAATTCATATCTTTCTATTTTTTCGTTTTTCTAATTACAGTATTCACTGGGGATTATATTTTTATCACCAACTCCGACAACAATTGATGACGGCGTCTATTTATTGTTGAACCAGTTGAGTGGACAGCGTGGTGCAATCTGGCTGATGAGGGTCTGGGTGCTGCTTAATGTATGCAGAGTTTGTCTGGGGTGAGTGTGGCATGTCTGGGACCCTTGTTCTCCTAGACGGCTGCCTATTGTCCTGGGAACAGTAATTTTAACCCCTTCTGCCCCCGACAGCGTTCATACGAGTAAATATTAAACTCTGCCAGTCTGCCGTCTGAATCTCAAACTTGGATTCAAAAGTTAATTTAAATAAGTAATTTTAAATGTAAACCAATGCCCTTTTCAACAGTAGTAGGGAATGTTGCATTAAGGTACACAGCAAATGAGTTACCAAGCCATTTCTTAAAGTAAAATAAATAAAGACAAATCAAAATAGAAGCCAGTGTAACCCCACCGTGAGACCGTGCTGTGGTTTCGTCATGAGTGGACTAACGCGTGATGAAGGTTTTGGCAATGTGTTCATTATTTTATGAATACCCTGCGTTTTTTAGAGATCATGAGCAGCATTGTTAAAATGTACACTGCATCGTAACCTTTACAGTTGTATTGACGCTATGTATTTTTAATAGTTTGGTCCTAGTTTAAAGTCGTCTGACTACTCTTTAATTGAAATAAGGTTTTTACCATTTTTTTTGTGGGGGGGTGGGGGGTCCAAAGGGGAACCTGCTTATAATTCAAAACTTTCAGCACATATTCTGATCCCAATTTTGACACAAAAATTTCCCCCAATTGTCAGTATTATAATGCTAGCAAAAAAAAAAACTTAGTAGCCCCAACTTAGGTTGAAGGTCTTGTTTGAGTGGTTTTTATCCAGTTTAAAATGTTGCAGCTATAATGGAATAAGGCCAAATAAAGCGTTTTTATTTTATATTCCATTTGGGAAACACATACAAAATAAATAACGGTGCAAAACTGTGGCCACAGCTTTTGAAAATGTGTCCTACAAACACAAAACTAAAGTAGAAAAAAAAACCTTCATTGTTGGTGACTAAAAGACGGCCCTCTGATGACATTATCATGGTAAATAAGAGCCCTGACGATGTGACAAGAAGAAAGCTTCTCCTTTTCTCCTCTGTTTTCTTTTCTTTTTGTTTTATTCCCTGCCTAGCCAAAGAAGAAGTATGACCGTAGGGAGGCTGTGCAGGGCCTGGAATCTTTAGAGATTGTAGCTGCTCAACAAAGACGTAGCCCCTCATTAAAAATACATGTCATTGGATCACACCTCACATGAATCAAGTGATTTTTCTGTGCTATAAGTAACCATGACAGAGCTGTGAAAGAGGGCCAAGGCTGGCTTTACCAACAGAGCTGCATACAAGGGCCCCCTCAGTCAATGGGAACCACCTCCTCTCGAGGGGGGCTATTTAGCCATTGTTCAGCTGTTGTTCTTGGAAAGGGCCTTTTAGAGACAGCAAAGCTAACTTTATCATACATTCACACATTTATAGTATGTACTTACACACACACACACAGCTCTATATCCAAGGAGAATTAGGATACTCATCAATCACTAGATATACTTAATGAAGAAGAAAAGTAATCAATAAACTGAAAACTCACGTAGCATTTTGGCTTCCGCCTTCTTCAGATAGCATGCTAGGAATAGCCAGGTAGACTGATGTTGTTTAAGTCTGAAAGTTGCACAGTGACTTCCAGACTTACAATGTTCTAGTCCATGGGGAAATGTATATAAACACTGCTCCCACGTTATTTCACAAATTCATTAATTCACAGTTACACCATGCTGACAGTAAACTTTTTGTCATTAATTAGGCTGTTCATGAAACATTGCTACAGGGTGTCCCATAAGTCAGGCATCATAGGAATAACATATGTTAACATAGGTTGCCACTCTCTTTCTTTCAGGTGAGAAATATCTTTAAGCAAAGAGGAACGAATGCAAGTCATGTTGATGCATGATGCAGATAGTCAACAGGGCGTGTCTAATTGGAGAAATCTATGCTATCGCCCATGATATAAAATCTGCTGTTGCATTGTAGCAGGAGCATGGATACTGGGCTTGAAGTAATGGCAAACTAGTTTCAAGGTGGGTAAGAAGTTTGTACTTGTGGGGAATTTAAACAAAGCAGCCTGCCAGCTATGTCTATGCTAATTCTGTAAAGGCAGAATACACTATGGGAGAATATAGCACACAGGGATTATATTTTATTGTGCGACAGAACCAGAGAGTGTGATAATGCAGCTTTTAGCTACAATGAAAAAAGGACAAGCCATAAAGAATCAAATAAGGGACTGGCAGAGGTTTTTCTTCTGCATGCAGGGAACAAGGACCCCTTGAATCCGTTCTACAGCTGTCGACTCAGAACGCCTGAGAGAACAGCAGGAGAATCCGGAGATGGTTAGTCTCTCTGGCTGGGAGAGGAAGCCATTTTAAATTGACAATCAGAATCAGAATCAGCTGCTTTAGCTAATAATACAGATGGAGGAGTTGGGAGAGCTTACTGGTTAATATGGGCAGTTAGGCTCACACGTTTCACACTCCTCCTTTAGAATTAGCAAGAAAGTCCTGCTGAGCGTTGCGGCTCTAGCAACTCGCATTGGAAGAATTCATTTGAATAAATTTACATAAGGAGTACTTTTCATCTCTGTGAATTAACTCAAAGGGCAGTAATAATAAATAATAAAATAACACCAGTGTTTATTGAAACAGCAACAGAGGCGACACTGGCCAGGACACCAGCCTCACGCTCCCTCTGATTGGTCACTTTCGCAGAGTTCTAATTACATTGATACTCCATACGTAGCACTATCTTTCACAGGAACAGAGTGAATGTTAAATAACACCACCACCGTCTGTCTACTGTACGCCCTACACACACACACACACACACACACACACACACACACGCACGTACACACGCATACGCACACGCACACAAACACAAACACACGCATACACACACGCACGCAAGCACACACACACACACACGCACACACACGGACACACACGCACGCACACAGTCAGTTTATCTATCTATTTCTTCTTTATTTGCACACCTTTTATTCTGGATATACCCACACAGATGGAACAAGCAGTTTACAGAGATGATCCAATTGTAAAATCGGTTGAAAATCAGCCAGGAGAGGTGGGGAAGTTATCAACCAGGACAGGGTGTTTTGACATTAATTTGGATTTAGTCAGCCAGGACAAAATGGTTACTATTCCTGACCTGCCACCCCACCTCATATTCAACCCCTGTGCTGGCTGAGCTCCAGGGCAGAGGGGAGAGGAAGTGAGTGCGCACTACTGAACCCTTAGTACCATCTGTCTTCTTGAGGGGATCCATCCAAATGCTGAATGGGCTCAACCTGGTTCAGTTTATGTGCATTGATGAGATTATTATAGCTGCAGCTACTATATTACTGATTTATATACCATAATATATAGCAAGTTTGACATCTCAGTATGAATCTATAACCCTACAGTGGAACAACTACGTTTACAAGATCCATTTCAATTCAAGTACAGTTTTTCACTTCTGAAAAGTAAACAATAATAATAATAATAATAATAATAATAATAATAATACTTTCCGTGCACTGCCGTACCCCAGGTATTATGGAATATGATAGCTGGAAACCAGCACAGAAAGGAACAACCCAATAAGAACTGAACCAGAACAAGCCCCTAAGCAAACAAAATGTAAAGGAGGCGTAAGAAACCAGGAGTAGGAACCCAAGTAATCATCTGGAACTTCAGTTCCAAATATACAATCTCTTTAACAAGGAGAGGCGGACTTCCTTTTCAATTACAAATCCATCGAGCAAGACTGGCTGTTCACACAGACCACCCAGGGGCAGGGGTATCTGACAGGACAACGGTGGATAAAAACCCAGATCGGAATTCAATTAAAGCTTAAATTTTGGTGTCTGTGTACCTGCGGGCGGACCTCGTTGACAGGCCAGTTTGTTTACAGTCTTGTGTCATCTGATTCAGGCACCCTACTTTGGTCATATCTCCAAAAAACTACTGTATCGAATTTCGTCAGTCTGGTTTCAGTTGGGGTAAGGTATCTCTGTGATTAGTTTTATCCATGTGTTAGTTTTATTTTTTTATTTATTTTATTTTAAACATCTCTGACCAGGATAGACTCTTGAGTTGCAACAAATTGAAAAAGACAGAGGCAGCTGTGAAAGTGCCATCACTGTACCGTACTCTGCTATACTAGACCAGTGCATGAGTTGCCCAGCTGTGGCCCAGTGTTTTTATCAAGGCCTCACACATGTGTTAGTCACTGTTCAAATTCACCTGTGCTGAATTTCTGTTTCTACAGATGCTATCAGCTTTTTATTATGAACAGCAGCATGGTTAGGTTTATAGGTCAGTTCGGAGCAAAGAGAGTTTGCTGTAATAGAATTCTCCAAAACTGTGGCTCCGTCAGAAAGACCTGCCGTAACTCTGTCGGTATGGCATAGAATTTATAGATGACAGAATAGAGATAAGGGATGCCAAATTACAAAGGTACAGAATGAAGTGTTAGATAATGTGCAGTGAAGCACAATGGCCAACCACACTCGTTGGGAAGTTAGTAAAGCACACAGCGTAAATGAATATTACAAACACAGGAAAAAAGAAAAAGAAAAAACTTGAAATAAGGTTATTAAGTAAAGGGATGGACAGGAAGTAGAGGTTTAATCTTCCTGGGAGGGAGAAGGTTAAACTCCGGGAGAGCCTGTGTGTAAACCCCAGTAGAGGAGTCATTTTTATTGACACGGGGATGGAGATGAGAGGGTGGGTGGGGGGTTCACCTGTGTATTTGGGCACAGAGGAGGATCGTTACTAAGCTATATTTCACGGCAATGTGAAATGATTAAGAAGCCCTACATGATCCCAGCTTGGCATAGGAGGGCTCCTCAAGTCAGTTCTGCAGACAGGTCTATTGGTGAGGGGAGGGGAATCAGGGGAGGTGGGTCTTTTAGAGCTGAACTAATGAAGCTTAAACTCTGAGGAATAATGGAATCTACCAGAGACACAAAGAGGAGGGAATGAAAACTACCCCCCCCCCCCCAAAAGCAATCACTTCATTTCTATTCCAGACACCCCATTGTAGTCTGACTTCTTCAAAGGACTAGCTTTTTTTTTTTTTTTTTTTTTTTTTAATTTTTTAATTAAGGAATCGAGTTTTGATTCCTGGTAGCTGAGAGTGTAGTTTGTGATGGAGGAGTACACAGGTTCTGGTTTAGAATTATAATTATTAAAAAGCAAGATCTCTTATACAATTCACGCACAGTAGAGCAGCTTGAAAATAAAACAAATAGGTAATTTCATTCATGAGTAAAACAGTTTGGAGACGGGACTGGAGATTAGTCAGTGCTGTAGACTGGATGGGGTTTAAATGTATCCAGGGAAACATGCATCCACTGTCTCTACACAAGCTTTCTTCACTTATATCTTGCAGAACCATACTGTATCGCTGTGTCTGTGAATATCTCTTGAGGGGGGTTCTAGCTGGTGATGCCCTATTCCAGCAACGCAAAGAGAAAGAAAGAAAAAAACAGACAACGTATTTTCTTAGTGGGTGGATGGGTGGCAGCTCTGTTAATAAGGCCCTTTTCTTTGCTCCTTTCCAGATCTCAGATTCTGTCATGTATGCAAATGGATGCAGCTTGCTTATTAAATAATCCAGCACGTTTTAGTCTGGAGGGGGCAGACCAGACAGAACCGCATAACTCATGAGGCTCCTCTTTGACCTTGACCTCTCGGGTCCTTTTTCACCTGCTGCGGAGGCATTCAGCGCAGCTGAGCTGTCTAGCCAGTGCCTGACAGCTCTATGCTCTCGCTCAACTGTTCCCACGCTTGGCTAGCACCTCTTGAAATTCCACCGTGTCTCCGGCACAATATAATATTTATGGAGCGGATTGTGCGATGGCTGCCAGAGCTTTTATTATGTGCTTCTTTCTTTCTTTCTGTGCAGGCGGGTTCCTCTGGTGTTTACACATTCTCCGGTAGAGGGTAGCCGCGGGTGTCACTGCCTCCCCTTAATCTAGTCCTCTGAACCGTTTCTTTCTGTCTTTTTGTATTTCTTTTTTTTTGGGGGGGTGGTGGTGGTATTTCTTTATCACCTTGCCCTGGGGTTCATTTTTAATCTCTAATCTGCTGTCTTGTTTGCCTGCCTTCCGGGCCTCTGGAAGGACAACTCTCTTGACTTCGTAACAAAGGGTGTTACCGTGATTCTGACCAGGAGGCGCCCAGATCTTAGTTTTTAGAGGAATATTTGGGTGGGGTGGCTGACAACTCTTTCACATTATTATTATATGCTATTTTTGTATCACAGAGCTGATGGTTCAATACAGTTCCAGGACAGGGCCAGTAGCAACAACCAACCCCAGAAACAAATACAGGACATCACTTTGAAATGAAATGAGTTATCACTTGGAAGATAGTATAGTACTGTAGCATGCATAAACCTTCAGTCTTAGAAAGCTGTGAATTGAAATAATAATATAACAGCCTGTTAGTATGATGATTGAGGTCTGTAGAAATATATAACATCCAATGCATTTTTGCATTTTTGCAAATCAGAAAGTCCTATCTTTGAGTTCACTGATTTCATTGTGCATTGTGGTCACTCTCTTCATTAAGTAATTACTCTTCAGTGATAACACAGATGGTTACATTGCAATGCAACTACACATTTGTAGTATTACGCAATATTAAGCAACCTTACTCCCTCTCGGGGTCAGTGGCTGTGCTGGAATCAGAGGATTTCTACTTTTACAAGATCTTCGAAACCACGGAGAACGATCGGCAAAGAACAGATCAGCTTCCTTGAGTTGACGTGCCGAATCTTGGCAATATTTGTCTCATGTTTCTATATTTACCAAACTGGACAAGCATCCAGCATGAAAAAAAAAAATCTACAGTACAAAAAAAAAAAACAACAGTTCCTCTAATCACAACAAAAAATAAGGCAAAACTGAAGGGATCAGGACTAAATGATCAGACTACCCAAAACCTTGATGTTGTGTGTGCTGAAATGAGGGAGTATGGCTGCTGTCTCTGTCTCCCAGAAACCCTTGTAAACAAGATGAATCATATCAATATCAATGGAGTTAGGAAATTTATATAAAAAAGCACAAAAAAGCATATTCTTTATCTCAAGTATTTTTTTCTCCAAAAGAAGAGAATCCTTCTGTGTTTCTATGATGAAAGCGCCAGGGAACAGCCCATTTATTAAACAGAATAATGCAACCAAGAGCAGACAGCGAGGTGGTGGGGGAGGTGGGGGTCTGGTTCGTTCTTCATGTTTCGTTGTTCGTTTCTCTAATCTCTGGCACCTCAGTAGTTAAAGTCTGCTCTCCCTCCCTCCTTCCTTCCCTCCCTCCCTCACCAGGCTGTTCCCTCTGTAACAGGATTTACTGTACCTAGAGTTCCCGTCTTGTTCCACTGAATAATGCATAATTGCTGTGACATACTTACCCACATGGCTCCGGTAATAATTATCATAAAAGCTTTTTTCTTTTTTTGTATCTGCGTGCCTCTGTATGCGGGTGTGTGTGTGTCTATGTGTCCTACTTCCCAGCCTGAATGCCAACTGCAGAGTGAATAATAATAATAATAATAATAATAATAATAATAATAATAATAATAATAATAATAATAATAATAATTTTAAAAAAATTTGGTGCATCTCAAAAACATATGGGATACCCAGCTTCTCTGAATATGCAAATTGCAAACACAACCCTCCTCTCCCTCCCTCCTGTCTTTTTCTCCTTGAATCATTTTCTATATGAATACTGTCCCAGACAGTCTCGTACCCCCCCCCCCCCCCCCCCCCCCAAAGCTCTCTGCCATGACAGACACATAAAAGAATGACCGCCATTTTACCAACAAAGGAATACTGTACAGAACCCAAGCTTGTTTGGACGAACCTTGATGGCAAACCACAGTTAGCCTGTTGGCAATGTTCCGGTGGCTTCAATTAAATACATTCATGGGAATTGAGTATTACATAATAAAAGCCCCCCACCCCCGCCCCCATTTTCTTTCTCTGTTTTTTTCTTTCTTGCTTCCTGTAAGATTTGGTCCTCCACACAACCAAGCCCCCCCCATATTTATAAACGTTGCCAGACAAATCCACAGTCATTTATAGCACTCTAGTATCTCATATATTTCATGGGCTGTCTGACGGTTGAGGTTTTTCTTTCCATATCAAGAGTACAGGCATCATACGACAGTATGGTACAGTGCAGGTCACTTTATCATATTTAGCACCTGATTATTGAATACGCACGCCTGATTAAATTCTACTTCATTAGATCCAATGACATTCCCTATAAACATGCATACAGGCGTGAAATATATGAATGCTCATAATATTATCACTACTACTGCTACTACTACTACTAAGAACTACTATAGAATTCTTATATTATATTATATTTATTATATTATTTCTTCTTCTTATTATCTTTTATATTATTAAGTATAGTGAGAACTTGCTTCGCGTTGGGTGTGGAACGTCCTACGTTATATGTACACATAACTTATATATAATTCGGGTATAACATATAAAAAAGCATAGGCTCATAAAATCAAGGCTCTATAGTCCTCAGACTATAATATATTCTGCATTGGGTTATGTCATGATTTGATAATTCACGGTTAGACCATGTTAACAATCAATTTTACAGGCACTGTAGTGTAAAGAAACCGTGCTGATTCAAGAATTCACATTGCTTTGATATGTAAATGCAATCCTAAATGAACCCATTGTAGTTGTTAATGTAATTTAATAAGGGGTACCGTTGTATTGGTAGAACTGTAGTTTACTTATAGACGTTGTAGCTCTCTACTGGATGTATCTGTATCTGCATGTGAAGCACACTGATTAAGAGACTGCAGTCATTTGGACATTGGTGTGATGAGTCTGCAAAGAGTTGAAATTGCTCTGAAGGGATACTGCATGTGATCTCTAATTTTATTACTATTACATTTCGTTATACGTTATAGTTCTTGCAGTGGAGTGTTTAAAGATATAGATAAAATATTAAACTATATCAGTTACAATAAAGCACCTTATCAGTTTTCATTGAGAAATGTTCTGTGTGGAAAAGGGGTCAAATGTAATACTTAACATATGCAAATCTCTGCACTGATGATAGTGTCTGGTTTATAGAGAGAAATTCTGCACAGTATCCAGTACAGTGAAGACCTCCTATTAGTGGAGGTGGATATTTAGGTAGGGTCAATATGTTCTGCAATGTACATTACAATAAAATAAATCTCCTGTACGTTACCATGTGCCAACCTAGCGCATTTGTCCTATTAACAATATAAACATACATTTCTTTTTAAAATGTACTAATGATAAAAGCCTGCTCTGTCGCCAAATGAGGGAGGAAAAAAATGGGTCTACTTGATCATTATAATTAATAATGTATTTTAGTCTAATCTACACACTCCCGCACTCTTGGCAACGCTTCAAGGGTTAATGAGATCAACCGTGTTCCAACGTAATTAGTACCCGATTTGCATAAACTGCCAAAGCGAGCTGGGCTAAGGGTTTTACAAATACAGATGCCGTCTTTTCAAGCAGGCACCATCTTGGGCTCTGTACCAGTCTGCCAGCAGCCATTTTGTAGACAGCGCTTGCTGGTTAAAGGCACAGCGCCCGGTATTCTCTCGTGCCTCCTTCTCTGCCCCCATTGGGGGCTGTGATCCAGCTGGTTTATAGAGTTATAAAAAAAGAATAATTCACCATTCAATATCTGTGCTGCTATTTCAAACCCACCAGCCTAAAGACATTAGAGAACCTCAACAGAACCTCTCTTGTAGAAACAAGCTTTCCTAATAGAGCTCCTAGTTTCTCTAATAGAACTCTGCTTACCATTTTGAAAGAGGACATTCCGATCCAGTCAAACCAGTTCCAGGTCCGATCACTTTGTGGTTGATCCCCTCGGGATGCTGGATCAATCCTTGGATAGCCAAGGCTGGGAATGTGGCTGTGTCTTCCTGGAGAAAGATAACCGGGTTCATCCCAGCAGTCACTTTATTAAGTGTTTTCAAGTTAGGGAACTAGTGCAGTTGATCCCATCGCAAATCCAATAGGGGAGCAGCTCAAAAAGGTAAATCTTGCTGTAAAAGAGTTTTATTTTAGATTCTGCCTGCTGCTCTGACTTAGAGGGTAAGAAGAGTCCTGTTTTTTGGGTTCCAAGAGTCTGCACTGATTTAATTAAATAACTTAAATGTTGGTAAGTTGGAATGGACAGATGTACCCCCAGAAATGCCAGACTGCTGCATTGAAGGAAAGTGAAAGTCTGATGGCTCTGGCACTGGAGTGAGGTCTGTGGTGTTAACGGACGTACATGTGTTGGCTTCCCACCTCTGTAGCCTCTAGTCGCGCTGTACTGGCGCAGTGTGGCAGTCGTGGTGTGCTGTGCAAATTTGTACGTGTTACTTTGGACTTCTGTTTCTTTATTGTGATCTACCATTCTCAAAACTGCTGCTTCTGTGCTGAAGTTAAAGGCTTCTTGTGTTTTTTATGCATGTAATTTTTAGAGCTGATCTACAGGTTAGAAAGTAGATTGTTTCCACTCCCGTCGGCAAAACTAAACAGTGCACCCCTGCAAGCCGAGGTTGTGTTGCTGCCCTGTATAGTCTGGACCTGACTGCCCCAGTGCGTGTGCCGTGGGCTCCCTGTGTGAGGTGTTGAGGGCTGCGTGGTGCGACCCTGCTGTGTATTCTGTGTATTGATTTCGCTGAGGAGGCTTGTATAGATGGGGAGCCGCGGGGCTCTGGAGCCTGCCTGCCCACTCCGGGGCCAAGCCTGTACATAGCCCTGTCTTCTCAGGGAGATGGTGAGGGATGAAGAGCCTGTGGCAATGAGCAGCTGCAAGATCTCTGGGTTCAGCTGTATCCTCCTCCTCCTCCTCCTCATCTTCCTCCTCTGCAAAATAAAATAAGATTAAAGTTCAACTTCTCATTCAGCGATCGTTTTTTAAGCAAACACCACAACGAGCAAGATTGGAATTGTGGTAACAGGTCGTGCCATCTTAAGGCAATGCTAAATCCTTTGGGGATAGTCCTGACCCCTGCAGGCAAGAGGAGGTAATGAGATTCGTCTGTAATGGGGGTAGTGGTTTGAGATAAGGTTGGAAACAGGAGTTGTAGGATTTTTTTTTTTTTTTTACTTTTAAGGTGTTTCCAACCTTGTCCCTACCCCCTCCTAACCCATTATGGATTTTGTTTCTGCAAAAAAAAAATTTATTTTAAAACACATATCAAAAGAGAGAGCCACAGCGGTTTGTTTTTGTTCTTTCCAATACTCAGTTTGGTAACACCAATTCTAATTTTTCTGCTTCATTTTGGCATTTTAGCTGATGTACAATTTGCAGAACTAAGTTCACAAAGTCCTGAATCCAGTTTACTTGTGCAAAGCATTGGCTGTTTGAGTAACACAGTGATTTGGAAATAAACGCACAAACACACAATCCTGAATGTTCACTAGGCGATACTGCCTTGTCTTTGAAGTGCGTTTTTTTTCCATCTTCTCTTTAAAACCTTATATTCATTTTGACAATTGTATTTTACAACAATTTCATAATACTATCAAAATTATCAAGACAGTACACTCCTAGAAATGTGTTTCTCTGTTTACCGGGTGTGGAGAAAACTACACCCTCAATTAAAGTAAAAAAAATAATTTAAAAAAAAGCAAACTTAAAAACCATTTTATATGTATGAGATTGAATTTGTATAATATTCTAAACACTCGCACAACCACATTGTTATTATGTTAATCAATTCTGGGAAATTCGTACAGGCTTTGCAGACCCAACTGTGCTTTCTTCCTATTGTGCAAAATAGGGAGAGGGGCTGACAAAAAAAAAAGACCCTTCTTGCTTGGCTGAAATAAAGTTTTCAGAGTTCTAAGTAGTGTTTGAAAAAAGCCAGCGCTGGTGTGCATAGCTGAGTGAAGGCAGAGGAGAGTTGGGTGTCTCAGATACAATAATACTATTCACAGGGCCTAGACATGGGTGTTAACTCCCTTCCACTGGACACAATGGGGACCCTGGCATTGAGGCGGCCTCTCTCGTATTGTTAGCTCAGTGCTGCATTCTCCCCGCTATGGTATAATGGATATGCATTGTGCTGGCTTGGCTGGACGGAGGGACAGAGGCAGCAAGGGAGGCTTTAGATGCAAAAATCAACAGAATGACGAGACACAGAGCGTTTGTCTAACTGTCAGGACTGAAAAGAGGAAGGAGAGGGTGGCCTTCAACGTTGGACTTGAGACTGTATTCTCCGAATGAAGAAGAAAAGAGAGAGAGAAAGATCATGCTATAAATATTATTTAAGCAGTCAAGCAGGGGATGGCGGGGTAAAGGGGGGTAAGAAAGGAGTGGTGGGGGGTATTCCGATTGTGTTTTGGAATTTGATTTTTTTCATCTTGGATGGAGCGGAGGAGCAGTGATATGGAACTGCTGCTGCTGCTGCTGCTGTCTGATCGTGTGATGTTAAAACCATGAGATTTCTTATACATTCCAGGGTCTAGCATTTCTTTTTTTTTCAGATGCTTTTACTATTGAGAGATCACCCTCCGATGCCCTGTATTTTTGTACTGCGTTTTTGGGCACAGACAGAAGTGGTGATGGCTTCCCATATTCATCTAAAAACACATAAATCACCTAGGCAGCTGGCCAACATTTTGCAACCTAAAGATAAGAACTGGACAACTACAAGTGGCAGCAACTGTACGTCAATTGTAATCTATTTCCATCTGATTGAAGTAATTTTCCACTGTTTGATACAACTGTTTGTTCAGTTAGACTTAATTTACATAATTATGAAATCCTCAAATTGTGGGTGAAGTACTCAAGACAAAGGACATAATCTAAACTCAGGCATAGGTTGACTATTTCCTTTGACTACTTGGTTCTGTACTCCAGTGGCCAAATGGTAACCTTTTAGCCATCAGGCAATTTTTGAATCTGCAGTCACGTTTTGCGAGCTTTCTAGAGCCACTTCACAAATATCAGTTTGATTTCTACCAAACGTAACCAATTTGTTCCCATGGCAATGCTATTCCATGGTCATCACCAGACAAAGCTAAGCTCTCCCCAGCCCCTCATTAGAAGGGTCCGTTCCTTCCTTAACTCTGCAACACTGTGTCTCCCTTCCCTCGAAGAACTTTTGAAATGACGCAAGGAAGGCACAGCAGGATTATGGAGCTCACTTTCCATTCTCTTTGCCCCAATGCATATTTCTACCTCCATTTGTTGTTTTTGCATTCTTTAACGTTACAAAACTAGCATTGAAATGTATTCACATGTTTCACAGTACAGTAATTACTTCACAAATCAAGAAATGTTACTTCATTTAAGTTGTGAATTTGAAACGGGGAGCTCTTCTCGATTAAGTCCTGTTCTGTAAGGAAATGTCCGTTACAGAAATCAAAACGTTTCCTTATCTTCACAGTCCAGTCAAGAAGTGATAGCTGGAAAACACAGCACTTACGAAAGATGCATAATGGACTATCCATTTAGCCCATTCAATGCAGTTTGTGACATACAATTACTTAGTTTCAATGATTCTTCCAATATTGTTTATTAGGTGTGTTTATTAGGCATAATATAGTCTAAGAAGTGAGTTAGTTCTATGTTGTTAATTAGACAGGCTTGTTCCACCATGTTTACGAGGCACACTGGTTAAGCAGTAATGGTTTTTCTCAATATACTTTATGGAGTCTGTTTTAGTGACTAGCACCACTGCTCCGTTGAGTCCATTTGACATGGTCTGTGTTGTTTAATGGATCCCTGTTTTCTTTGCCCGGGTTGTAGAGATGTTTGGGGGTAAGGGGCTGTTGGAGGAGGGGCGGGCTGCGAAGCAGTACTCTCATTGGGGGGCTAATACCCCGGTGCAGCCATTGTCCCGGTCAGGGGATTACATCAGCAGGACGGGGCAGACAATGTCCCCCTCCTGGGAGGGAGGGGCCCATGGGCAATGAGGGGGAGGCTGACTCAATTAAACCACAGAGGGGGTGGGGGTCGGTCAAAGGAGAAAGAGAGTGACAGAGAGAGGGTGAAGGGGATGAGATGGAAGAAATAGGGTAAGAGAGGGGACCCCATGTTGTATATCGTAGCTATTAGAATTTTTTTGTTTTTTTAAGTTTTTATACTAGCAAAAAAATAAAAATAAATTATAAATATAAGGGCAGAATATAATGTAATTGAGATACTATACATTTAACCTGATGCAATTTACTCTTTTTTTATCCATTCAGGACACTAATTTCAGCACTTAATAGATTCCTACAGAACCAAACCCTTGTTGTTGAACAACCCAAATATTATTTTAAAGGTCAGCTACAATGGTACAAGTGGTAACATTTTCATACTTACTAATACAGTATAACAACGGTATAGATACACACTGGTAATTATTGGTGATGCTATAGTACCATATCAAATCCATATTGACGCCACTGCTGGTAATGCTATCTGCCAATGGCCATGCTAGGGTTTCTTCACGGTTATACCTAAAAATATATTCATATCCTAAGATAATCCGTGGAGAGCATACTCAAAACACAGCACCTGAACAGCATCCTGTTTTTTCCATGGACCCTCGATGCTAATTAAACGGTATTTCAATTTAATGAGTAAAGAAGAATGGCAGTGAATGAGTTAACAACAGGGGAGCAATTAGGCAGGAACGTGGGGACAATGGAGGGAAAGAAAAACAGCCATAAAGAAAGAATAATAGAAACAACACCAGCAGAAGAAGAAGAGTTGCAATTAGTCGGCAGAAAGTCTGTCCATTCAGGAGAACACATGAGTGGGAACAGAAAGAGTGGGGGACGGGGAGAGAGATCTTGAAACTGATATTTCATTCTCCACTGTTGTAAACACAAAGTAATACAAGAGAACATATTTTCCCAAGCCAACTGAATGTTGCTTACAACAAAGAGGGGGAAATCTTTCTGGGGGACAAAAAGCTAAGTAGCATTAAGAACGGTGCCAGCTATCATAGCCAGCACACCATCAAAACAAAGTAGATGCACTAACGTGAGTTCTATTCTTGCTACGCTTAATGTACATTCTGTGTTGCTGGATCTACTGGTTTTGGCAGCACCTTTATGTCTTGTTATGGTTGCTGATGCCCTTTGTCATTGAAAGGGAGGGAGGAGGAGGAGGAGAGGAGAGGGCACACAATGGGTGGGTGTCAGACAGGCAGAGTATACGTTTGAACACGTTTCCTGGAAGAATGGGCATGTTGTTTCCCCTTTGAGGGTAAATCTGCTGGAAAATGGTGTAAACATGGCCTGCAGAGCCCAGATTAACTTTGACACTTCCTCCAGAATACTCTGCGGCTGGGCTGTGGCAAAGGGAGAGGAGAGAGAAGAGAGAGAGAGAGAGAGAGAGAGAGAGAGAGAGAGAGAGAGAGAGAGAGAGAGAGAGAGAGAGAGAAAAGGGTTTGGGCATATAAGTGAGAGATCAAGGCATGGAGAGAAAATAGAGAGGAGATAGAGAGGGAGGGAATCTGACAGAGAGGGAGAGAGAAAGAAGAGAAAGAAGGGAAAGAGAGAAATGGTGATGCAAAGAGATAAAGGTACTACTCAATGAGTAATTATCATCATCATCGTTATTTTAACAATATTCAGAAATAATAATGCAACACAAAAATATTGTACAGATCTTTCTTTCTGTTGTGCACAGTCCATTCACATCATGGTCACAGAAATTGTTCTTCTGCAAGACGTAAAAGTAGGGTGCTGTAATGACAAATAACTGTCTGTGTCGAGTCAAACATCTCAAGTCCTGGTGTTTTTAAAGGACAAGGCTGCAGCAAAGCTGTGTGATTTGAAACACTGCTAACATATTTGCCATCCTCTTTAAGGCTGTTGTATTGTTCTGCAGTAATGCTCTGGCATTTCACCTGGCTTGGGTAAGGTAGTCAAAGATCAGTGCTAATCGAGTTAGGAAAGTTACTTATAATCTATAAGTCTCACAAAGTGTTTAAATATATCAGTATTAAATAAAAGTGAAAACTAAATCAACGCTGCCATATAATATTGCGCTCCAAAATGACAGTTCCTGGCCCTCTCTTTCTAAATAATTCTCTTTCATTCCAAGGCTGAGCCCCAGCACAAACTCGTCACACCTACCCTGACCCCACTGATCCCAGGCAGTACACTGGGATTTGAACTCCAGGTGACCCATTCGTGACCCACCTCTTTCATTCCCTGCACTTTTTTCAACAATTTACGACTGTTTTCCTTTTTCTCAGCTGAAAGCACAACATCACCTCACATATGGTCTTTCTTAAATTAATAAACAACTTTGGGAGGGGACATTATTTAGGGATTAAGCTGGGTTGAACGTCCAGCTACTTGCATAAGCCTGTGTTATTATTCCATTGCGCTTCTAACCTGGCCAGGTTAGAAGTCATCACCAACCTCTTGAGTTAAATAATGAACATACAAGACAATGAGCCAGGCTTACAAAGAAATTGCATTTGTTTTTCACGTTTAAATTATGAACATCACAGATGTCAGCACTCTTTCTGCACTATGCAAGCTGTGACGGCTTCAAAAATGTACCACATCAGATAATCAGCATGTTAAAAAAATAATTTGTCTGTCTAAATATTTTAATAATCCCAAATTTATTTTGAGTTTCCGAGATGAAAAAAATCGCATTTTATGGAACCAGCACGGCAAGCAGACAAACACTGCTGCTACTGTGTAATCCTACAGCTATAAAAACGCCTGAAGACACCGCTCCTGATCCTGTGTTGGATCCACGAATGCCTCAGGATCCCAGTCTCAAAGGAGCTGTCTCAGAGGTTACCTTACTGGGATACTGGGAGAGCCGTTGCCCACTCTGTGTGGAAAGCTGGCCCTTAAGAAGCTGACAGAAACATCTAAATGACCCAGGATCAGGTACTGAATCATGAGAGCAGAAAGCCTGTCAGATATAAAAACATTATTGGATAATGCACTTTCGTACATCCATATAACACTGCATTGTTAGTTGTTATTTCTAGTACACAAGTCAAGGCTGAAAGTGAAATTTCAGTACCGGTAATCAACTCTATCTATGGATGGGCCTGATCCGCCACTCAGCTCTCCATATGGACTGTATTCCGTTTCATTAACAACTTAAGCAGGCTATAAAAATAACAAAGTGAAACATATTATAATCTGTGTGTCACTTCCACTGCAGGCTGTGAAGTCCAGGTGGTCATGCAGATTACCCAGCCACACTTGAATTACAGAATGTGCACCCGAAGGTGGCAGGTGTGTGTACGGTTGGGGTGGTGGTGTGTGTGTGTGTGAGTGTGTGTGTGTGTGTGTGTGTGTGTGTGGAGGTGGTCTGTTAGTTTGCTTACAGACAGTTAATTTGCAGACCCCAGGAGCAACCCAGACTGCTGACCTAAACCTAGACAAAGCCCCCAGTGTGCAAGAAATTAGTGTCAGGCTGCATTCTGCTTGTGTGTGTGTGTGTGTGCATAAAATGAATGTGCAAAGTGTATATATTGAATAAGTACACAGCCGCTGTGTATATATTAGCAATGCGACTTGACCCTCACCAGCAAGACCACTGTTTCCCCTTGAGCTGGGCGTGGGAAAAAGAGGAGATCTCCTTTCACAGCTGCTCCATACGTTACATTGAACCAATGAAGGCCTAGTCGTTTTTTTTCTGCTCTCCATCTCCCCCCCCTTGCATTCATCCAGCAGCCTTCTGCCTTTCACGTTGCCTCCCCACCCCCCCCCCCCCCTTCCCCCTTAATAAATACGCCTCATTATTCAAGGTCCTGTTTGCATAGAAATTTCAGAGGCCTGGTATCCTGGTGAAGCCTGCCGTTTTCCTACGCCTGAAAGCCCATCAGTCTCAACAAGTCAGGTTCCAGATGCACAGACACACTTTCCCTTTTCCTCCCTCTCTCTCTCCCTGCTTGCCTGCAGACCAAAACTAATTCCAGCACACTTTTTTTAAGATGCGAGGCGTCTTTCTTTTATTTTTTATCTTTATTTTAATGTCGGTACTTCCATTTCCACCCCAACCCTCCAATTCCAACGGCTTTTCATTTATGTTAATGTGCTCTGGTATTCCTTACATAAAAGCAGCCCCCCTCCTATTCACTGAATCCATGTAAAGAGATTTATTCCCTACCATGCTGTATAATGCAGAGGGCATAATTTAAATCAACTTATAAGAAGAGCCGCAACAGTTTTCGCATACAAATCTTAAAAGCCTGGCAGAGTTGCTGAGATCCTAACCAAGCGCCAGAAAATGTTGACCACAGTAACAAAGTTTGAAAGTACCTCAAAATGTACAGCTGTGAGAGAAGACTTTGAGTACTGTGACAAAATGTGTTAAATCACAACTACCTAAAAATAACACTATGTAACACAATTTTTGTTCCTGGGTAGTAAGTGTTATTTCCTAATTGCTTATGCCTCAAAAGTATAGAAAATGGCTATTATTCCCCACAAACTTTGCTTTTGTGACCAGGACCCTATTTCCAATGGGAAAACGGGCAAATGTGTGTCTTTTCGTTCACATAAAGTCAGAAAAAAACAACATATGAATCCAAATTAACATGCATTTATACTAAAGTAATACAAAAATGACTACAAAAGATTTAGAAGTGAGTAGTTTTTTGAGATTTACGATTATACTGTATTTACAGTATAATCGTAAATCTCGAAAAACTACTAGTTTTACAGTATAATCGTTTTTAACCTTTTTTTAACACAAATTCAACACAAGTATAAACACCCACACCCTAGTTTGCGAAGGTAAATAAATTCTATATAAAGAGAATACACCCACCCTTCAGTATAGCGCGCCTCACTATACTATGATTCAGATATATTACGCCCCTGGCTCTCCTTTTCAACAGTCTTTAAAATGTAACCACATTCTTCTGAATAATAATCACCCCTTCAGACTATATCGGTGAACATCTTGCTGCCTAGAGCTTAAAGTGAAGAAATTAAAAGTTTACTGGCTGTGCATTAGCGCTGCCACCTCTACCTGTTTTCCTGGGATCATCCTGGTTTTGTGGAAGGTGTCCCAGGATTTCAATATCCCTTCCCGGGACACTAAAAGATCCTGGTGTTTAACCTTATCCAGTTTCCACATCCATGTAGATTATACAGTAACACCGCAATGCCAGGACCGGAAGCTGAAGACAATATCATACCACTGCATTAGACGTACAATATGAATTGATTGTCAGTTCTATAATAGATATGACAGTCTGTAGTTACGTTACTGTATTTAACAACAAAAATAAGTCAGTGTTTTGTTTTTTTTACTTTTTCATTTGCTCATGCCATTCTGTTTAGTAATATAGTAGTTACATCTGGGGCATTAAGACATTTGGTAATTTTGCCATTTGCTCTGCAATACACAGTATTTCCTCATTTTTCTCTAAATCTGTAAAGCAATAAAGTACATTAGATACATATTACAGTTACATTATTTGTTAGCTTATTTTTTTCTATTTGTGTCTCAATGTGTCGCTGGCCTTGTTATATAGCAGCTTTTTATTGGATCCGAGCACCCGGGTGGTGTGTTACATTAGTTGAAGGACGCACTTAAAGAGCAAGTAGCTTCACATGTTATTTTAATTTTGCAATTATTGTGAATGACTCAGGGTTCCGTTGCTCCAATCATAATTGTTCTCTATATCTGTCTTACTCTAACCTGGCTCTGAGCTTGCTTTAAGCTTGCCTGAGAATCCTACATCTGGAACTGACTAATTCCAGAGAGAGAGGTAACATTGTCACATGACTTGAATTAAAGGAGAAGGTCCACTTAACGCCTTGCAGTTAGGATAGGCAAGCTCAAAGCATATTGATTATATTTTATCTTTCTTCAAGAAAGTGAATAGATCAACACTGAAACACCGCTCTGATGATTAAGTAACATCACACATTCATTAAACTTAACACTTGGTAAGAGAGAAGACGTTCTTTCGGTTGATGCAACAAGCAAAAGAAACAGGAGAGGGCCACGCGGGGAGGATCGGTAAAGGGTAGCAAGCATAGCGGGCCTCTTGAGCCTTCTTACACCCAACAACCCAACTACCCGTGAAAAACAAACATGAAATTGAAAACTGAACCCAAAGACACAATTGCAGTATCCGAGACTTTGCCCTGTATATTAGGAGATTACTCATCCTGCCCTAGGCTTATCCATAAGCAAGGCAAATGGTGTGGAACGGCTTTATGTATTCCGGTATTTAGAAAAAGCTCCCCCTCTAGGATCGCCCAGATGAGCACAGCACACAGTGCCTTATGCCTTCAGCCTATTGTTTATTTTTGTTTGTTTTTTTGCCCCAGTTTTCCAGCTGGATGAACAACCCAACAAACAAACAACGAAACGGCTGAGATGTGGAAATGGACCCGATAATAACCCCACTGGTGCTGAACGAAGTGTGTCTCATGACACATGACCAGAAAGCACCATGCATCTATTGGCAGTCCTGAAAATGTTTCTTGAATGATGCATCAATGATGTACAGCCGTTGTGAATATATGCTCCGTATCTCATTTTTGCTTTTTTACAAATTACCGTTTTGAGATTTGAGCATTTACCAATTTTTATATCAAAAGATGTTATTTTTTGGAATATACGATAATTACAATGTTACTGCACTCAGCTGGCTACTGATTGAGCTAACGCAAGCTGTTTTCCTAAATTAGGCACATTCTGTGTAAATTAGTATCTAAACTACGAACATGTATCACAGACCACAAATAAGACTACACATAGAAAAGTCAGAAATAAATACCACTGATATTACAATCCAGCTGTATATTACCTTGAAAAAACCCTGGAGAAACCATGATCAGAGCAGACCTTACCAGCAACCATGATTGACACAGAGGTCCTGGTACAGAAACAAGCTGGTTGATTAATATGGTACCGTTGTACTATTGGTTCAAGCCATTACGTTATCATTGGTATGTCAAAATATGAACATTTTTAAATACTATTTTAACCTCTAGCCGGGATCCATTGCCACCAGGTACAAAACCATTGCCACCAGTGTAACCACTGTAGATCCCCGCCATTGCTATCAAAGATAATTTGGTAAGAGTACACTGCAAATTCTCTTTCCAACCAGCTCAACACGAAATCAGCTCACCATCAAGAACACTCTGTCAGTTCCTTTAAATTCCCCATTATCTCCAATGATAGCTGACATCCCCATTCCATATTGATCAGACTGTGTGTGAACCTGATATCGACTTCTTTTTTCGAACCACCAGCGAGTTTGATCTGAAACACAACTTGTGTGAGGTTTAAAAGGTTGCTGTAGAGTATGGAGAATCGCCACAGGGTTGAATCTTCACTTTCTGATCTGTTTTTTTTTTTTTTATTATCATTATTATTTTTTAAATCCATGCCCCCCCCCGGTAGATTTACATAAATCGCGTTCTACAGTATGTAAAAAAAAAACGTTTCTTTCTAGGAAAAAAAAAAATCGGAATGATTTTGTTGCAGTTTTTATAGAAAAAAATGTTTTGTCTACAGACTTGCTATCCTGCACTCGTTGGCTGCTTTGTTTTCTCAGCTGATTGCTGACCCACTAGCTCATATGCAGTTCATGGAACTCTGGAAAGGGTTTACTGTAGTTACTGTATCCCCGAATCAAACAGGGTCGTTTTCATTTAACTTTTTGTACAACACTTTTACTTTATTGTAAAAAGAAATCTCCATACTCATAGGTGCAGCAGTAAGAGGTTTTACACATTGCATTACGCAATGTTACAGACCATGACTCAAAACAGAAGTGGATTGTAATAAACACCAACAATGCTGGCATTTTTAAAGGAGTGCTGACTTTAGTTTTTAACCCATTTAAACCCAACTTGGCTTTATTATCACTTGTACCTCATTTACTTCTGTTGAAGATCATTTGATTGTTTGCTTCTATTTCTACTTGGAATATGCAGATATATAGACCAAAAAGTCCTTGCTGCTTCCTGGCACATCACTTTATGTGCTGTAATCAAACTCCAAAGGTCTGTAATCAGACAAACCTACAGCAAAGGTTGTAGCATCAGTTTATCAGTTTATCTACCGGGACGTAGCATCACTTTATCTATAGCGCTGCATTTGGAATATCTAAATAACCAACCAATTTGTTTAAATAATCAAATCCCTGTGTACAGTAATCATAAGATACCAGGAAGCAATAGTAACATTTTATACTGCTGGAAAAAAAAAAACTTTACAGTAATACATCTTGACTAAAAAATAAAATATTGATTAAAACATAAAACTTATCCCAATAATCTCATAATACTACCAGTTTAGCAAAAAAAAAAAAAAAAATCACTAAAGACAAATTTCAAAAATATGTGGCTACAGAAGGTTTACATATTTTACGGTGCTGGTACTTAGATCCAATCATTTAGATTAGGTATGAGGTTGAAGTAGAGATGCCCCATTCAATATGGGTGGCTATGCACCGAGCAAAGCCCACCCGAAAGAGATGAAAAGCCCTTGGACTTCCAATTGGGTTTCCTAGGCTTTCAAAAGGAGTAAGCTGGAAGCTGCTGACAGGAGCACTGCCGGTCTTCCATTTGCAATGGCAGGGGAGGAGGGATCGGAGGGGAGAGGAGAGAGAATTAGAGGGAGCGAGTGTCTAAGCCACCCTTTCCACATGAGCACCCCTCATAAGGAGAGACGGACAGGCTCTCCTAAGCAACTCAAAGGGATAAGGAGGCCCCCTCCGGACAATGGAATTAAAATGTAGATTACACAAGTCGCTAGCCCATTTCCCTGATCTCCTCAAACCGAGGATCCTGACAAATTGGATCAGGCGATTTTAAAAAAGAGAGTTTTTTTGTTTGTTTTTTGTGAGGTTCAAGGCAAAAGAGAAAAGGGATCTGAGTTCTAATGAAGAATGGGACAGACCTTATTACCTGTACGTTTGTCACGTTATTATTATTATTATTATTATTATTATTATTATTATTATTATTATTATTATTAGTAGTAGTAGTAGTATTTATTTATTTATTGATATATTGATGGCTAAGTTTATGAATTATATATAAAAAACTCTTACCTATAGTGGCTATCACTCTGAACTGCTAATTGTCTGTAACAGAAGCCATCCCCACATCCCCAGAGATTCCTCAAGCTTGGGCTAGCTTGCTTGTGGCCCTTCAGGGCCCATCTATCCAAGTCCTAGGGTGCAGGGTGGTTCTCTCCCAACCTCTGGTGGAACTCACTGCAAAGAGAAAGTCAGAAATCAGGATGCATTCACGTCTACCCTGACAGCAAAGTTTCAATGCCACCATGGACATGGCTAGTTCCCATAAGATGAAAGGAGCTTCCTATGTGTTGTGAAGATTCAGGGTGTAGAGTATGGAAGTTGCAGGCTGCTTTTAGATTAAAGTGTCAGACATAACCTGAAAATGTCCTCAAGTCAAGTACTTACCCACGAGGGATATGATTAGTGTATAAACCTGAAAAACACCTTACTAGAACCACTATGCTCAGCAAACTGTGCAATTACCAGTGATTTTTCTTTTTGTAAAACATACTTTTGAGAGGGTAGCACTGTCTGCTCCTGATATGGTACCATGTTACTGTAATGGAGTAACAGCAGCATATATTGGCTCATGCCTTTGCCATTCCATAGAAATGTACAAATGTTACTACTGCAGTTATCATTATACCAATGGCAGACTTAACATTGTACTGCTCTTGAGCTACCATTGCAATCAAGCGATGCATTACGAGTCCAGCGCCACTACTAACAACTCAGAAACTACCCCCACCTTGTGTCCCTAGTTGTTTTAAAAGTGTTCAGAAGAAAACATTGATGTGGTTCTCCTCATTTATTGGTTACTAGTCGTCACAAGAATACCACTGATTTCAAACCTGGGTTACATCCTCTGTCCAAGCTTACACACACATACAAATAAAGTACATTTGCCATTCACAGAAAAGTTTTAAATGGAACCACCACTTCACTACACTTTGAGTGATATTTTCAAGAATCCTTGTTTTGCTGTACAGCAAGTTATAATTACAACAGCATCAGGACCACTACTGTAAAAAATAAATAAAACACTGTGATTTTTGTATTTAGGATATCTAAGTTTTAATGGCTTTATTTATTTATTTATTTTGTGTTTAGTGACATATGTAATAACCTTTTGGCTTTACCTTAAAATTAATATCAACAATTCTAATAAAACACTATTAAAATTGTCATATTTGCTTTTCTTTAAAATAATGTGTTTAAAATCTACTTCCTCATTCACTTTACACCTCCTTTTCTATTTAATAGTTGGTTCATTACATTTTCCTATTTTTCAATGTTTTCATTGTTTTGCTATTTTATAACTGACTTCTACTCTAGGACTGTATGTTTTAAACTTCTGTAAGTTTCTGCTCCTTCATGAAATGCATTTTTATGAACCTGTGGTGTATTCTCATAATAAAGAAGAGTGAGCTGTTTAGGCACCTAACAGATATGAAATATTAATTTTACAAACTGGTTGTGATCTGGAATACAACTGTGGCACAATTAGGTCCTGTGCAATAATAATATCTATGTTTCAAAGAACCAATTATATTGTTATCTAAATTGGTTGATATTATGATACCGGTAAGTGGCCTATATTAAATTACAATCTTGCAATTTGAAATTATAATCTTTATTTTTAATATTTTAACATTGTGTTTCTTATAAAGAATAGTATAAGGTGCCATTTTCAAACAGGTTGTTTTATTGGTTATAAATAAAATCTATTAAATGTACAACAAGAGAAATATTGCATTGCTAAAAAAAAAAAAATAATAATTTAAAAAAAAGGTGAGGCCTACAGGTAAAGCCTGTTATAAAACCAATGTTTTCTATCTTATGTTAATTGGATGGAGACGGTTGCTAAGCTACCAGCTACCAAGCTCAGAATAACCAGCTTTACTTTCTAATTTTCAAACTATGCTAATACTACTACTACTACTACTAATAATAATAATATAATAATAATAAATAATAATAATAATAATATTTTTATAAATACGCTTGCCCCGTGGCGGAGGGGCGCAGAAAACCGTTATAACCGCGCACGCGTGGAAGTTGAGGATAAGCGCAGCAGAATTTCATCTTGGCAATAATTACAACCACCACCAAAAAAATAAATCAAACTTTTATTCTAATAAGAAGATCTCTTATACCAAAATAGTGGATTGTATGAAGTCCCCCATTCAGGCTACACATTACCTGAAATAAATGGTCGCACGTCACGTTTTGAAAACGTAATTGTGAATGCAGTGGAATGGCAATCACGTGATCTATATCATAAAATAAACAGGTCATCTAAAAAATAAAATAAAATAAAATAAAAACATGGCTTTTTATTTCAACCCTACAGGCCCACGCATATAGTTTGTGTTGCAAACTGACGTCAAACCCCGCTGTACAGTGCTAACACGACTTCCATTGCAAAAGTCATAGAAGACTCTGCAGTCTGTTTAAATGATTTAAATCATAGAAGACTCTGCAGTCTGTTTAAATGATTTAAAACTATCTATAAATACGCATGAAACCAAACTAGACAAATGCCTGGACCTAGTGTCCTTTACAGTCCATATTTGCCTAATGCCTTTCGCGATTACTGCCACATAGGTTATTATTATTATTATTATTATTATTATTATTATTATTATTAGTAGTAGTAGTAGTATTTAAAAGCCCATGATTGAACTGTCCATTGTGGAGGACTACTGCTTGTGGAGGACTACTAGCTTCCTCACTTTGATGGTACAGAGCACGCCACTCAGAGCCCAGTGATCGACAAAGGCCGTCATGTCGCCAGCAGACTGCGGGTGGGCCTGCTCCAACTTAACCCGGGACCGGACCAGGGCCCTGAACATGGCTCCGTCAAAGAGACCCTCCACGGTGATCTTACACTTCCAGGTCTTGTTGATGGATTATTATTATTATTATTATTATTATTATTATTATTATTATTATTATTATTATTATTATTATCAGTAGTAGTAGTAGTAATATCATTGCATCCAGATAAACTTATTTGAATATTACATCAGTAATGACTTATGTACATTCATGTCCAAAGTATTTACCGTCAGGATAATTCAAAAGCCTGGCAGGAAATATAGGCGTACCTGAAGCTACCTGGAATATTAATTATACACACATGTATCAAATAAGGTTTTGTTTGTTTATAGGATGCTTTATATTTACTCCCAAACCAATTATTATCGGTTATTAGTATTATTATGTATTGTATTATTATCATCCGCTTAAATAGTATTATTAAGTAAACCTATATAGATATTTTAAATCATTTTTAAAAAAACATGCATTCAAAGTGCTTACTAATAATGATCAATATGCACGTTTTGTTTCTGCACCTGTTCACACCGACAATAAAAGGAGGCTGTTGTCTTCTAGCACGCATAACAACTACATTCTGCAGCTTGCCAAGCACGTGACTCGCGAGAAAGGCCAATCGTTTGAAACGTCGTTTCATCCCCTTTGCGACGCATTCGTTGAATATCTGCCACCCAGTTGTTTACCGTGTTTACACACACACACACACACACACACACAATAAATAATCTAAAAATACCCACAACAGCGTCAGCACCCACCTCAAACAGAATACCTGCTTATTATTAAGGCCGTATTTCACAGATTCCCTCGCCTTGTCAGACCTATTTTTGATCGATCCCCTCTATTTTGGGTTACTGTATTACCCTGGTTTTATAAAGCTATTTCCAGTAAATATATACATCTCTCTCAGAAGCAGCCCTCGCCCATGCACTCTTTTCAGCTGGACTTATTCCATTACAATCACACTCCCAGTGGCATTCTCGGCATGTTATGGTCTTTAAACGAACACACAATGTCCCTCAATCGTAGTAGTCTCTGCCCCCCTTCCCCCTCCCCATTCTCCGCGCTCCAGCGGAAGGTCCCGAAGTCCTCAGAATTAGTTTCTACTTTCGGTTCTCTAGCTTTATGATATCAGATATACTCATACAGCTAGATAACCAAAGAGAAAAACTAACCCAGCGCTCTTAAAGGGACAGCGCGTCGCCAGCAGCTTCTGTTGTCTACCCAGGAAAGCAGCACTGCCGCTAGATAATCTGCTCAACTCCACACACTGTACAGCAACACGATTACACAGGGTCAGTTTATTTATTTATTAATTCACTTATTTATGTGTTATTATTATTTTTATTTCACAAGACAGTTCAGCATTTGTCCTAGATGTGAACCCCTAAAATGTATCGTTTAAAGAATGCACGATCTTTACAAAAGCCTACAATAAAATATCATAATTAAAATCATGTATTTGAGTTTTTTTCCCCCCACCAAAGTTTTTTTTTTTTTTTTATTGCTTTGCTGTTCGCCAGATATTTAATTTAAAGGCCAGATATTTAATTTGTAAATCTGTACTGTACACCCACAATGTGGCTGTAAACTTATCAAGCACAAAAAAAAAAAAAAAATCAAGGGTTTCATAAGATTTTGTTTTGCATTCTAAAACATTTGGTTTATGCACTCGTAGCCTGCATCTGAAACCACTTTTTTTAATGCCAACTTATATTTTGAGACCCGAGTCTACTTTTCTTCAGACTCAGCTGACATTGTGAAAAGCATTCCGGACTGGGGTAAGAAAGAAGGAGACTCTGCTCGGTAACAATTTAGGTCCATAAATTGTAAAGCAAATCACCCGTCTACAATTCACATACAACAGGCCCGGCCGTGACTTCTCGTTCACATTTCAAGCCACTTGAACACGAACTTAGGTCCCAAAAGGACAAATGCTGACACCACACTGAACACAAACTCTAAACCAATGCATCATTGCTTATATTATATATATATATATATATATTATTAATATATATATATATTATATATATATATATATATATATATATATATATAATATATATATATATGCAATATATATGCATGCAATTTTAACAGAATTACAAGCGCATTTAAAAATGTTTGTTAGTTACACTGTATATAGTTAGCAGTGTCTTTGCAATCTATGAAGCAAGGAGTTATAGGACATTACATAAACTGTTTAAAAAGTCAAGCAAGTGAAGTTATACTTACTTGCACTTCTTGTCAGAGTCGCCTTGTTAAAATGACCGCTTCTCTGTGCGCTTTGAAGGTGGGGGTCTTCTCACGAACCCTCGGGTGAATGACGTCCTTTTTGAAAAAAAAAAAAAAAAAAAAAAAAAACAAGAAAAAAAAAAAACTGTTGGGATGGCAACACACAAAACCAAAAACAGGAATCCTATTTTAAAAAAAAAAAAAAAAAAAAAAAAAACATGTCCACCATGTTATGCCATAGGTCTTGTCCAAATAAATAAATAAATACAATTAAAATGAGACCATCCAGCTCATATTGGGATGGAGCCGCTGTGAACCCGCTCGGCCAGTAGTAATTGTAGAAATAGTCTCTATGACTGAGAATAGAGATACGGTGCTGACCGGTCCCCCGCCACACAAAACTCTCTCTCTCTCTCTCTCTCTCTCTCTCTCTCTCTCTCTCTCTCTCTCTCTCTCTCTCTCTCTCTCTCTCTCTCTCTCTCTCCGCGACATAATAGAAGGGACAGTGGTGGGACAATGCTGAACGCCCCGCTGTCTAGGCCCAGGCTTGGGACGCGCTGCTGGGACACTGAGGGAAGCACTCGGCTGGGGGCCCCGAATAGAGCACGGAGGTCACTCACCAATGCTGATGTCACCGTCATTATCCATGCTTAGTGATACACATAAGCAACCTCGAGCCAAGAAAAGCTGTAACCGCTCGCTTTATATCTGAGCTGTGGAGAGGGGACCCAGGACAGGCGAACACACGTACATATATTTATGTTCGGTTGGGTTTAAGTGTATCCAATATGACAATAAATATTCTTTCAAAGCATTTGTGTTCCTGCTACAGGATTTTGCATTTTAGATGCAGAACGGTGCAAAATATGTTATGGTTATATAAACCTGTTCTTCAGATGCACATACTGTGCAAACAAGCCTGGGGGAGCAGAGCCTTGCCTTTGCTTAATTAAAGAAATGCACGGGGTGCTCAAGCAATAATACCCACAGCTAGATAGCTGGGCATCTAGGTGGATCGTGCATCTGTATGCATGCAGAGGCCTGTCTGTGGAAACAGAACATGCAGCAGATATCTCATCGATCTATCGATCTATCATCCTAGAGAGTGACGGAACTTTAAGATCCTGTTTCGCAGTTCTCTCGCCCAAACGGTACATTAGCGATTTCTTTAGTACGAGCCGCTCTGCATGGGCAAGTCACCGGGCAGTGGAAACGAAATGTTACAGCTGTATTGGGGTCTTTCCAGATGGAAATCAATATTCTCTAAAAACGCACAAGTATACCAGAATCTCGATATTTGAAATTACAATACTGTAGGCTATCTGTTATTACAAACCCACACACTACTGCATACATGCGTTGTTCTTATGCTTAACATACTAAGCGTGGAAATGAAGGAAGCAGGCTGTTTATTACAATGGAATCATTCTACCTATGTGCGATTTCTATCAGTAGACTTAATTGCACTTCATTTCTGAGACTTTTCTTTACTGAACAGAATCAAGCAACCCACTAGAAAGACTATTTGAGCAAATTATTATTATTATTATTATTATTATTATTATTATTATTATTATTATTATTATTATAATAATAATAATATAATATAATAATAATAATAATAATAATAATAATAATAATAATAATAATAAATAATAATAATAAATAATAATAATAATAATAATTTTGTAAAATGTGGGTTAGGCCACTTCATTCCAACGAGAGCTCCTCCCCTCATGAGAATATATTTCTGTTCATATTATATAAACCGTGACATCGAGGGAGGGGGGAGGAGGAAGGCTGAATAATAATTCCATTTTTGCATTCCCCCTCACAGACAAACTGTAACGATATCTGCCTTTTTGTGTTTGTGAATGGTTGTTTCTGTGTTATATATATATGGAGGCAATAGACTGCATCTAAAATAGTTTGTGTTTATTTACATTCACAATATACCAGAACTGGGATTCGAAATAAAAAAACAATAATAAAAAAACGGGATATTAGACTAGCAACACATATTTGTTGACAATTAATAAGTGCATCATTAAAGAACTGTAGGCCTTACATTGAATACTGTAATGGCCTAAAGCCTATGGTTCGACCTTTATAGAGAATAATGATGTCTTATCTATAAAAAGTAGCGTTAATATATATATATATATATAGTATATATATATTATATCATATATATATATATATATGTATATATAATATATATATATATATGTGTGTGTGTGTGTGTGTGTGTGTGTGTGTGTGTGTGTGTGTGTGTGTATCTATCTATCTATCTATCTATCTATCTATCTATCTATCTATATATCTATATATATATATATATATATATATATATATATAATGCAATATATGTTCCTATAACTGATTTCAGAGGACTACATCACCGACAAATTGCAAAACATATTTTACATATAGCTCCGTTTTTTACTGGGAAGCGTTACTTCTGATGAAGTAACAAATAAGCTGCCCCTTTTTTTTATTAAATACAATTCGTGTAGGTAAGACTGACGGATGTAATACTTTATGACAAGAATGCATTATATGGGATGCGCAAACACAAATGCGGCAGCCCTGTTTTATTCAATGGAAATATGGAGATAATTTAAATGTAAAACTAACAGTAACAGACTGTGTTTTTGCTTACCGTCTATAAAATGCAGATTTAGTTTAATATATATTTTTTCTATAATCTGCGTATAGCACTGTTTCAAAGTGGTGTAATTTCTTTATAAATTATTTAGATCGCATTAGAAAGGATTGCGTTTTGAATTGGGCTGTAATTCAGATTGTCGTGTGGTGCAGTCGCGTGAGCTCGCTACTGCATTTGAGCTGGATTTGCATCGCAAGGTGGGTAGGTAGGTAGGTACTGCGCACACTCAAAACATAAAACATTCTTCTGTGTCTTTGTCTCTGGGAAATGTGGAACAGGGAAATAGCCCTGTTTATCTAATGCATTTATCTGACCTTTTTTAATTATATCAGATAAAACCATATTAATGAACCGATACTACCACTCAAGGGGTATGCTAGTACTAACTCAAACCATCACTGACTGAAATACTAAGATGTAACTATAACGCATACGACACATGTATATGTACTGCGATACTCGTGTTTACGCAACATAAAAGAGACGTGAAAGTTAGTATTTAGTTTGATTAAGGAATACACAGCTTGTGTTAAAGACAAAAAAATAAAAAAAATAAAAACTCCGTCCATTTTACAGAATACTGTGCAACTCAATAATGGATCTCTGTGTAAGAGGAATTCTAATGTTCTCCACAGTACATAGCACCCTATGTAGTGATCGTAATTATTAATATTCTTCTAGAAGAAGAAGAAGAAGAAGAAGAAGAAGAAAGAAGAAGAAGAAGAAGAAGAATGTGTAGCTGTCCTGTGGTAGGGTACACATTGCACAGAGGGCTCATTAGATTTGCTTAGTCATTTAATATTATTAGGAAGAATGGATACTAAATGCGTAATTTTGCACGTACGCAACCATATCGACTATTTCTGCTCGTCATTTGCAGTTTTGGCATTTATGGTTGGCTTAGTATTTACTTATTGTTATTTGTTTATATATATTTTTGTATTTCATAATGAATTTTATATGCCATTAGTCTATTTGATACAACCAATTCCTGCAGGCATTACAACATGGAATATTATTATTATTATTATTATTATATTATTATTATTATTATTATTATTATTATTATTATTATTATTAGTGTATAGCAAAGAATGGTCAATCACAACACATTGGTGAATACATTGTGTTTTACATTTTGCAATGTTTCTCGTTGTGAAGAATTACATTATATATTAAGCCCCACAAATTTAATTTATATATACAGGCCCTACTTTTGTGTTTTACCCTACTTTGTAAAACATGCAGGTCCATGTCATTTTTTAAAAATTCAACACACACATACACACACACACACACACACACACACACACACACACACACACACACACACACACATATATATATATATTATATATATATATATATATATATATATATATATATCTCTATATATATTATAGATTATTAATATTGATTGTTAATGTGGATGAAACCTTTACACTACTTTGGAAATGTTGTAGTATATCCTCAGTTACACGGTGTTTTTATTCAATGTGCAACAAAAATAAATAAATAAAGCAGGATTATCTTCCGGCAGGTAAGATCAGATACAAAAAAATAAAAAAAAAAAAAAAAAAAAAAAAAAAAAAAAACTTTTTTACATTTTCCTTTGAAGAATGTATGTTCTTTTTTTTCTATTTTCTTCATATAAGCAATTATTTTGATTGTGGGAAACAAAACGTTTTGTTTTTTAAACAGGGCGTGCCACTGACGTTATTCCCTATCGTACCGCGCCCTGTGTTCTTTATCATTCCATGTTCGTTGTTCAGTTCATGAGTGTCACTTTTAAACGCGGTGTATTTATAAAATATATATTATTTGAGAAATTCCATTTTGTGTAGTGTGGACTTTTTTTCCAGAAATACCAGATTATCAGAAATGAAATTAGTAAAGGATACTTAATCGTATAACTCTTAAACTATAACTGAAACAGACACCTGGCCGGTTTAAAAAGTTGAATACCTCAACGGAACGCACGAACTAAAGAGAGGAAGAAAGAACATAAAGAAAGGAAGAAAAAGTGAGACAATAAAAAATAAAAGAATACAATGAAACAAAAAGAAGAAAACGTTTTGAAAAGAATGAAAAAATTATACCAAGAGAAATAAAGGGGGGAAAAAAACAGCGGAAGTGATCAAAGAAAGGCGGAAATGTAATAATGAATACACACAAATAGAAAGAAAGAAAGAAAGAAAGAAAAGAAAAACCTGAGAATGGGGAACCCGCGCGGGTGGGCAAAGAAGAAAGGCGGAACGTAAGTGGCAGGAAAAAGCAACTACGGGAGAAGGGGCAAAGGGTGGCCGCCCCGCCCCCCGCGGAAACGTCGGCGGTCGGGCATCTTAGACGAAAGTGCGATTAATTACCGGACGGGAGAGTTGCTTCGTCTTAAAAAAAAAAAAAAAAGAAAGAAAGAAAGAAAGAAAGAAAGAAAGAAAGAAAGAAAGAACGAGAAAGCGAGACATTCACCTCGGTCTGATTCTTTTGCAGATGCATATAGGAAGCTGCTGCCTCGCTAATTAAAACTCTCCTCGCTAATTAACACCCTCCTCGCTAATTAACACTTCAGTGAGGCTCGCGGCACCTGGACTGGCGGCGTCGGCACGCGCCTCCTCTTTGCCCAGGATTTCCGAAGCAGCGGAAGGAAGGACACAGGACACCTTCAGAACCGGAGACAGTCTGAGCTTCATTTGTGCGCATCTTCAAACACATTCCACTCTGTTCAGCCGTGGAAAGAACTAATTAGTGGAATAAATGCTTCCACCACCTGGAATTGACGAAATAAGCCCGAAAGTCATTTTTAAATGCAGCTAGAATCTGCACTACGTTACTGTTCATTCTTTCTGCTATAAATATAGTATAAGTTCGATTTGATTACATATTATAAAGTGATTTTTTTCAAAAAGTTTTTTTAATCGATATATACAGCAATAGTTAAATATTAGCCACTCAAAAAATATATTTGTATATTTCTATTTTTTTCAATGCAATCATAAAGACCATATATATGAAACTTCTATTAATGTCTCATTTTACTGTATTTTTCATTGTCAAAAAATGTCTGTAGTGTTGGTAGTCATTTACTTCTCTCTCTCTCTCTCTCTCTCTCATATATATATATATATATATATATATATATATATATATATATATATATATATATATATATATATATATATAGGTATAATATATATATATAATATATATAATATATAGATATTGAGTAATGATCTCCGTGCTCACCAACGCCTCGCGAAGTGGGCATCCGGATGAACACTATGTTTGTTCATTCGGATCAGGGGCTGATACAAACAGTGTCCCCGATTATAAGGCTTGGGTAAAGACAGGCAGGAAAGGCTTGTGCTGAAAAACCCATTGAAAACCCACAGCACTCACACAGTTAATTAAAAGTGGGCTACTTTATCCACTGCAACTAATACACAACTGACTAGGACAGCAAGAAATCATCTCTAGCTGCACCTGGGGTTACCTCGCACTCGTGTTACAATATGAAGGTAGATCTATTGCATGTAGTTTCATTAGGAATTTAGAAAGACTCAATATCACACTCAAATACAATATCCATTAGTGTGTTTCTTTAATCAGACGATACCATTCATATATTTATAATACGATACCATTGTATAAACTTGTATGTGTATATATATATATATATAATATATATATATATATATATATATATATCATTTAACACGAAATGTATGTTCACATATAACATCTATATAGGGTGGTGCGGTTGGATATCTCATCCCTTATGTGTTTCAGCGTTTTAGTATTGTATTATATTTCTGGTTTAGTTACTCACATAAACTCATGAAACAAAGATAAAAAAGAAACACGCAATCGCCTCGTATGCCACATCAAATCTGCATAATGTGCTCAGAAAGCGAGTGCGCCATAATCTCTTCCAGCGTATGCGCGATGGCAGGCTATGGAAGCAGGTTTACCTGCTTTCACACGTCCCGCCTATACGGAATGCTATGCCCATCTCCCGCGTTCTCTGCCCAGACAGAGCGGTCTAACTTTCAGTCTGTTAAAAGGCTGACACGCAGTCCATCAATTAGAATCTGCACTCATACTCCGACGTTGATTAATTGTGACTGGCAAGCGTCCAGTCAGCGAATGAGAAACTAGCCACCCAGTCTATAATTAGCATTTAGAGGTTTTAAATAGGGGCGATGCCAGAGGCTTCATTATGTTCACACATGTCTGTGTGTGATTCACTATGCAGGTATTTTAAATTCATATTTTATGTATAGAGTAGGCTAGATGTAATAAGCAACCTCAAGCATGTTTCTGAGCATGTATAATGTATATTTAAAAGGCATCGACGCGTTTACTGCAAATAGTTTCACAGTACACGGCGACTAGATTGAGTACTGGGCATCAGTAAATAATGTAACTTAGACAGATAGACAGATAGCTAGATTGACAGAAAGATCCATACTCTAGCAATACCAGTTTCAATAAGTTGAAAACCTCGTCACGGTTCAAGTAAAATGAAAATATATATTTTTTGTTTATGTCTTTGAAACCAAATGCACAACGGCATTTATTATTATTATTATTATTATTATTATTATTATTATTATTATTATTATTATTATTATTTTGTATACTGCAACAATATAGATAGATAGATAGATAGATAGATAGATAGATAGATAGATAGATAGATAGATAGATAGATATGCTAATACACTTTAAAAGTCTGTAACCCCATATTTTTACATCAATTGTACACCTGAATGCATGAAGCGAGGCTTTATTTTCGCCACCCAAAGACTAGGTCCTCTTTCAGTACGTATATGCTATGAAATCAGCACGGGCAGGTTTGTATGCCTGTTTCAGGGCTCTGCTGCCCGCCGCGTGATGATGATCCATTCAAACCTCTAATTAATGCAGGCGGGCTGTAGGTGATGCAAATTCTTTGATTCAGTAATACTCCCTCGCACTGGATTAGATATGAATTGTCTACCACTCAGTATTTGATACTCGACTGCATTGTTCCCGTTACCTGTGGATTCAAAGGAATCCGATTTTTTTTTTTTTTTTTTTTAAATGTGTGAAGAAAAACGGAGCAGAACACCACCGCTGTCTTTGACGAAGTTGTCAATTATATAGGGATTTGGTAAGGCAAATAACGAAAGTACAGTCACTGCCTCTAACACAATGTATTTCAAAATTTAGTAGACCAAAAAAAACACCTCGATTTTTTATTTTTTATTTATTCAGGTCTTAAATACATTAAATGAAAAGCCTCAGGCATATGTATACATTCTAGCAAATATCAACTCTTTGAACTCATAGCAAAATCTCAGCGATCATACTGCCAGAGAAAGGGTTTATTAAATATCTTATTAAATCTACAGATTACAAACACGTTTACAGTCCCGTGTTTATTTTGGTAAAGTGTTTGTTTAGAACCCAAGTAAAACAATTCCATTAAATGAAATAATAAATTGAACTATAAAATGTGACTGTCTTGCTAAACATTGGGTCGATTCTTTCAGTGTATTTAGACAGGATTGAAGTTGTATTACGTGGCTTTATCAGTAGAGATAACGGAAGAATAATAGGTTTAACTAAATAAATATTTGGCGATTCCCATTAAACTTTTCTACAACGTACAGTGAAGCAGTCGACGAGTCTCTTGAGTATATAAACGTTAATAAATTTACCAGAACAGAACACGTAAGCGTACATAGTCACGCGTTAAAGCTTTGTCAATTTGACCAATAGGCGCGCAGGTGAATGGACTGCAGACAGAGGTTTTACGGCAGAATACTAATGCTTTATGAATAAGGCCCAATAACGTCAAAACAATGTAGCAACTGGAACTATAAATCCCTACCAAAAACAACACAACCTTTTGTTTGTGAATCTGTTTGTGGTGTTGTTTTTGCCTCGGTAGTTCATTGAGTTCTGTACACTGTATTTTCTGGCAGAGCGCTGTACTGCTTCAGTTACTGTGAGCTGCGCTGTCCAGGGTCCTGAAAGCGTGCTCCTCTCCAGATTTGATGTCTTTTTAAATGACTGACTTATTATTTTATAATCAGCCTTTAACGTGATTCCAGAAAAACCGTGCCTAATGAATCTGTAATGCGCACCCAATCGCATCCACACACAGAGCGATACTGAGTTATAAGTAGCACAATGCAATGTTATTTTTTTCCCCAACTGAATACCAAACGTTGCCCCCTACTGTGCACACCGGAGACGTTGACTCCAGCGTGCAAATACTTTCACCTATTTTTGTAACGTGAAATACCTCTAACAACCCTTCTGCTGATCAGGCCCTCGTTTGCGTATAGGTATTTGTTTTCTGAAACAATATTATTTTGTATACTTTACATATAGCATTATAGAAAGTATGTATGTATGTATGTATGTATGTATGTATGTATGTATGTATTATTATTATTATTATTATTATTATTATTATTATTATTATTATTATTATTATTATTATTATTGGTATGTCTTTCTTTTATTTAGGAGTCACAATTTAAAATAGGGGGATGTGTATTGTATAAATTATATTCCCTTGTCAAAACCATTGTGTTCCTAATTGCCACGCCAAGTTCTGGAGTTCTAGAATGTATTATCCGGGGAGCTAGAATAACATGATGGAACTTGTTGCCTTCTATACATCACAGTACAATGTGAACAGCTGAGGGTGGGCTTGACCCCGGCAGACACTGGAGGATCCGCGCTGCATTGGCGTGTATAGCAAGCAGCCCCGGTAATTACACCAGAGGTCTGCCGAGTGCTGTATGCATTACCACTGACTGCTACTTCTCCATAGATCATACCTATATTTAATATGTGTTATAGTATACACATATTACATACAATAAGATAAAGCACGTCATTTTCAACATGTTCATTTTTTTAGAGAATAAAATGGAAGGATGCTGATCTAAGACTTTCTCTCGGCGTTGCTATGGTGTGCTAATTCAATGTCCTCATGCCACTGCTGAGCGGAGGGAGGCAGGTGTCGTTGAGCAAGGAGGCAATGCCCATATCTGATCTTTGCACCAAAGCGAGTCCTTAATCTCATAGGTACAGCCTGGAAGATATCCTTCGTAGAGGAATGCGGGCGTACTCAAGTAAAACAAATGGATGCAAAATACGTTTTTCATATAATTTTACAAATATTTCTTGTATCTTTCACGCTGTGCTATAAATTGTAAGCGAATATATCATATTGCATGCATATATATATAAGAACATAGAGCACCGTTCTTATAAATACTTCATATAAATAGAGCAGTAATGTAGCTGACCCTATAATTCATGGGGACTGTAAGAGAAGTGCTGTATACATAATATATAGGCGACACAATTCAATACACGAGAAAAAAAACCCAAAACATTATTATCTAAACATTGCAGGGGAACAATTTGACAAAGGGAATGAAGTCTTATCAAGACACATGCATTCTGTAGGCCAACCAATGTAAAATGCTTTATAAGAGCGATTTATTATTATGTACTAATAATAATAATAATAATAATAATAATAATAAATAATAATAATAATAATAATAAATAATAAAAACATGGATGTTTGAATGTTTGTCAACAAATTACACCACGATTCAGTAAATTGGGCTTAATAGTGAAACCATAGTATCAAAATGGGTTAACCCCCACCCCCACCCCCCCCCCCCCCGGGATGAAAACATTAACTCGACTGTGATGTTGGGGCTCGTGACCCGGCTGAGAGCGGAAATTAAGCCGGTGTAATATTTTAATCAAAGTCTCCCAGCCAGTGTCGATCCTGAACGGGCCTGCAGCACAAGAACACAGCGACACTCCTGCAGAGCTCGGAGGAGAGCGCTATACTCGTGTTTCCGACCTCGGGAATAGGGTCAAGAAGAAGCGGGCTTGCTTACATCTCAGCTCTAGCGTTAGGGCTGCACCATTAGCTCTGCACTCCAACCCCTTCTCGTTGAGATTGTCAGTAGTATAAGGCTCTTAACTAATGCCCCGCTCCCCGGCAATATTTAATCAGATTATTGTTACTGGAAAGCATTCAGCCGTCTCTTTTTATTTTCAACTGCCCATTGCTCTGCTGGCGTTCACATTATGCTAATGCTATTTCCTTACACATACACACACACACACACCCCTTGCCCGTCGACAGCACACACCCTCCCACAAATCAACGAGCAGAATTTCAAAATGGTCTGCATGCATTTGATGCTTCAAAACTTATGCAAACATAAGATAGATATTTCTACATAATATTAGTATATGCAAACAATCTCATTATCGAGCATGATAAATGTACTGACGTGTTACATGTGCACACGCCTGGATTCGCAAATCAGTTGAAAT
>NC_054559.1:17818291-17870839 GCF_017654505.1 Polyodon spathula
TAATAATAATAATAATAATAATAATAATAATAATAATAATAATAATAATAATTAATTGTACCGAAAGTCTAAACATTTAACAATTGATGTATTTAGTAAAACCTAAAACTAAAATGAAAATATTAAAGAATGCATGCATCATACATATATTAAATCGCGTATAATTGTCATACCTTTTTCGCTTTCAGGAATAAACAACAACAAAAATATATACAAATAAATACAGTGTCTTAATTAGCTTCTATACTTGTTTTTCTTTCTTTCTTTGCCTTTAAAAGGAATTGCCACTGCAGGGAAAAATAAAATTGATCAACACAATATTATTCATATCAATTATATGTTTATTTGTATAGCGAATTCTGCATAAAAACACCTCGCAGAGCTTGGGGCCGCAATACAGTGTAGTCGGAGCGGTAATGTACATTAGGGGAAACAGTGACACCTATAGGTAGAAAGCAGCAGCCTGGAATGTTGCAGCAGCTATCCGTCTCAGGCACGAGGTCCCGAAGTAACTTGCTGCGGGGTTCAGCAACAGGGTATGGCTGTATACTGAATTCAGTGTCTTGCTGGTAAAGAATGGGGATAAATAATACAAGGTCAATACAGATATGCTTGTGATACTATTATTATTATTATTATTATTATTATTATTATTATTACAACGAATTAATTAAATCAACGTTCGATTCAAAGTGATTATTAGAATAGCAAATACTAGATGCATTCAAGTCTCAATGCAGAATACACTATTAAATTCTGCTCACGTACCTGGGCGAACCCATTATAACTTCTGGCTTTTGTGGAACGGATCGCGCTTATGTTCTACATAGAACCATTACTGTACAGCAGATTCCATTTGTTCTAACAGAATCCTAATTAGAGGTTCTAAATTCGATTCGAAGCACCTGACTGTAAGGAACCCTTGAGGGTTCCAAACCCGTCTGGTTTCATGTTGGTAGACTACATCTATAGCATCATGTTAGCTATCTACTTTATATAGAAGACGAGACCTTTATTTATCTATGTTAATATAATGATTAGAATTCATTTTGGAAATGGTATTATAAAAAGTTACCTGCATTTACGAATGCTAGTAAAAAGAAAATAATATTGTGGTTAATATATATATTATTTATACTATATCTATATATATATATATATCATATATATATATATATATATATATACTTATATATATTAGATATATATATATCTATATATTATATATATATTTATTAACGTATATTTAAGTGCGGTTTGTTCATTGTTTTTAACCCAAAGGCTGGTTTCAAATAGCCGGGCGGTACTCATCCTTTGAATTTTAAATGGGAGATTATACAAATAATATTAGACACAGTAGCTGTACAATGCAACACAGCACTGCAAATTCATTTATTATCGGTCGGCCATTATTAACATTATCTAGCAGATAACAAACATGTTGCAAATAATAATAGTCATAATAATAAAAACGAACGGCATTTCAAAACAAGCATTTCAGAATCGGGTTTTATTCCCTAGCCCTACCACCAGTCCCTTCCACACACACACCCAGGCACTTATACACGTGGAATAGACCAATGGTGTATTCTCCAGAAGGCGCGCACGCCGGAATTCCAAATCAAGAATTGGATTCTTAATTCTGGTGTGTCATTAGAATTCGTTCAGTGTTCCCCCAGTCATTTAGTTTTTGGTCTGCCGGATTCTTACTGTAATCTTCGGAATACGGATTATTATCCATGCCATTACATTATTACTGCATTTTGTAGTAAATGTACCCTTTTTTCCCCCCTGTGTTTTCCTGTATTTGTGTTATCTGATATGGGTTAGGCTCGAGATCAAACTACAATTTATTAAGGTACAGGCTACAGCTATGGCCAAAAGTTTTGCAGCATGCACTAACTAACTTTGCTTCATAAAGTCGAAGGAAATCTGCTGAACAATGTTACGTTAACATATTGAATTACACGCCGCTTTGTAGTTTTTTCCATATATATATATATATATATATATATATATATATATATATATATATATATATATATATATATATATATATTATATTTTTTTATTATATTATAAATAATCAATAATAAATAATAAGAGGTGATGCAGAATTTTTGGATCACTACGTCTGAAAACCCGTATCGACGTCCCACACTAGTCTTCCCGACTTTATATTATGAGTACTGTCGTCTAGAATGGACACCTTATAAATAATGTGTTTAAAAAATTTTCGATAATAAAAGGATAAATTATTTAATATTAATAATAATAATAATAATAATAATAATAATAATAATAATAATAATAATAATAATAATTTTTGTATGTCTTATCAGATTTCAAACAGTCAAAATGAAGGGGTAATACTTCCATGCAGGTGCACGTCATATTACCACTTAACCCAAAATTAAGTACATTTATTAGGTATATTCAAATTCAAAGGAAGGACAATTTGACGATTTCATAAAATAATAAGTAGATTATATATATATATATATATATTATATATATATATATATATATATATATATATATATATATATATATATATATATATATATTATATATTAAATGCACTGTCAGAGAATTTATTTCAAAGCAATTCGTGTCTGTACTTGCAATAGGCTTTGATAAATAATATGATTAGAAATACTGTTAATCTGTTTGCAGTTTGATAGACTAACTCATGTTGATAATTATGAAGAAGGATAAGAATTGAAACTTAGAACAGAAACCCTCTTATCTAATTGAAATGAATGCGTTATCCTAGCCCATGTCTTTGTGTCTCACTGTGCCATATGCTTGGATTTTTAAAGAGAATAATAATAATAATAATAATAATAATAATAATAATAATAATAATAATAATAATAATAATACGATATTAAAGTGTTTGAGTTTGCGTAAAGGCATTGCATTCATATTTAAAGCAAGAAGAATACTTTTCAGCTGTTTATTAATTGAACCATATTTCCGCATATTTCTTTTAAAATTTTAAGTGCCGTTGTTCTCATTCGAGGACAGGCTACTTTGTCATTATTTGGAGCTTTTTTTAACTGATATAATCTACTTGCGAGTTTAATTTTCTCTTGAACTATACTGTTATGATAACACTTTGTTAGCCGCAAAAGTTAAGACATTTAATGTATCTAATTACATAAATACATCTTGGTTCTGATTTTTCTTTCAAAGAATATTTTATTTGGAACTTCATGGGTAAAAGTATCTTTCATCTGGACATCAGATTTACAAACTTTTAGCCACCTCCTAGATTCGTGCTTTTATTTCAGACTTCCCAGCTTGAAGGTTGTTTCAGTGCTGTATTGTTTTCTGAATGTCCACCGTCTTCTATGTCTCTGTGGGTCAAAGCGTGGACTGGCTTCAAGCATCGTTAGTAAAAGTTTCTCGTGTTAAGTAAACTTTGATTTCCAGGTTTCTAATATGTTTCTGAGTCCCACCGCCTCTTTATCGTGATTCACAGACACTCTGAACACAAATACACGGCCTGTTTCATACGATACAGGCGCTAATTAATGAACGGGGGAATGCGAAAGCACCTGCAGACGATTATGCGTTGTCTACGCACGCTTTGTTTTGAAATTTTCAAGTAAAAATGTTGAATTATAATTCTGATGTGTTTAATTCACTCACCAGAGTAAATCAAAAACCAAAATAAGTGGAAGAATCTCTAATGACCGGCAAATGTTGGAGTGTAACCCGATTCCATTAAAAAAGCTTTTACTTTAAATGATTATTATATACATCTTATGCAAGAGATTGTGAACCATTTTAGACCATTATAGAATTGGCTCCTCATTCTATGTAGCCACTAAAAACATATTTAAAAAAAACACATTGAAACCATTCAATGTTGCTCAAGAAATTTCGAAAACTTTCATTAATAGTTTAATCTCAAAGAAAACACAAACATTTAATAAAACAACAATCGATTAAATTGGTATATGTATATGTTTTTTATAACGTATTATTAAAATAGTGAGTTTTCAGTTTGTCAATCAGTTTTCGTCTTCATTAGCAACATACCAACGTTTTTGATCACGTGAAATTATTGAAAAGGGCTGTTGCGATTCCTTGTTAGGTTGGTTTTATATGTGAAACATGTTCCAAACATTTGCAGTGTTTTGCAATGCGACACTTCCAGTGCGGTATAGTAAAATTCTATTCGATCCACCAGTGGAATTCATCTTTTCACAGGGGTTAATAAAACGCAATATTGTACAACGTTATTATAATTTTCTTACAATATCTACAAGTTGAATTTATTATTATTATTACTATAAAGTACTGTAACTCCTACTACTGCTATTAAAGCATTATCATCACTAGTGAAAGATTCACATGTTGTATTCTCTATATAAACTATATCCATAGAGTTCTCCTATTTAAACAAATGGCATTATTTTGCACTATAGGTATTTGACATCACAGAGCACAACAAGTGACCCAGTATATCCAGGCATCAAGTTAATCAAGGCTGTTATATTTTCTAAAGAAAAACTACAATTTTGTTAATCATTTAAAAAAAAAAAAAAAAAAAAAAAAAAAACGGTCGAGCAAGGACCAAATCCTGTTTTTGGAACCTATTGCTTCAGTGTACCTCATAACATTATTTTTTTATTTTTCTTTGAATTTCTCTAATGTTTTTTTTTTGTGAACTATGCTGGGTAGGAGAAGTTGTTCTGCCAAGACTTTGAAAAACAAAAACAAACATATCTGCATTATATAGTACAGCATAGATAATAAATTTAATATGGTTCAATTATACACACAGTGACAGAAGGGCGTTTTCTCAAAGCAATGATAAGTCTGCTCCTGCCCTATATACAAGAAAACGAATTTAATTTCAAAGCTCCATACAAGCGTCTTCATTGTGCCTTTGTAGCCCTGCAAAATTAGCAGCTTGTTTTCAACTCAGCAAAGTAAAGCTTCATGAGTTTGGCTCTTACAGGGTTTTAGTTTTCAAAGTCCTTCACTCTAGAACTCGCTTCCAGATTTTATCCGGAATGCTGGGTCTGTCAGTATTTTAAAATCTAAGCTTGAAACATAAATCTCTTTGATTTGGTCTTTCACTTGCTGTTGGTTTTTGTAAAGCGCCCTGGAATGCTTGCACATGAAAGGCGTTATATAAACTCTATTGGTATGGTATGGTATGGAATGGTATGGAATGGAATGCTATGGAATGGTATGGAATGGAATGCTATGGAATGGTATGGAATGGAATGCTATGGTCTATTTTATTTAAGCAGCAGTGGATATTTTAATACCATCACCTTAAAATGTATTCTGTTTCCGATCGCATTCCACTGTCATTTTAAATAAATCTTTAGTAATTTTAATAAAGGAGGTCAATAGATCACCACTGGAGGACACCCCAGGAAGGATTAAGACAGAGTTAAAAGGGAGGTGGTATTTAGATTATTAAAATAGACCCCTAAATGTGCTTCTCAATCAATTCGGATAGTGTGGCTTACTGTACTACTGCAGGGACCGGCTCATTTTAAACAGACCCATTTAATTGAACTGTGACGGTCTGCAAGCTGTCCAAATAAAACAGTAACAGGAAAACTGCTAACAACAGTAATATCTGACCCTAACGTATAAATGCTTCTACCTAATGGACAGAATTGGTGCAGTCTTTTATCACTGTTTTAAAATAATAGACCAAATCTATTTCCGTTGTTTTTGGATTTTTTTGCAGGGGGGTCCATTATAAGTAGGACGAAAAGGGCAATGCTAGTTCAAACACAGTAAAGTAATTCTTAATGCATTCAAAGGAAGGAGCAGTCAAGAGTAATTTCTGAGTACCGTATCTTGTTCTTTTAATAATAGGTATTATTATACAAGCAGATGCAAGTATCTGCACCTTAATTTTCATGAGTTATATTAGTAACTGTATCTATATCAATCTATATCAGTAACTGTATCTGTATCAGTCTATATTGATCTGTAAAACAGAGAAGGCTTAACAACAGTGTTTTGAGGATAAACCAGAAAAATAAAATGCCCCACTGTGCAGCACAGATTTAGATTTCAAAACTACATTTTGAATCAAGCAGTGTTTTCGTCATGCAGGTAGAATATTCATTCCAAAAGGTTACATTCGTGCAGATCCCAATTTCTAATTATGCAATGAAAAATGAGAGGAAAAGGTCTCTGTTTAAAGGATGGATCACCAAAAAAGGAAGACAGGTGAAGGACTCTCTGGAAGTAATATTAACTTGATACCATTTTTAAAAAAACAATACTGTGGGAAAAAGGTTTGAGGTCTGAGTTTCAAGTCCTCTTCCGATAAAACAACATTCAAAGCCCGTCCACAAAGCCTGCTTCTCAATGCTTTCTTCTGCAGACAGGACCCTGTCCTATGTCTGGGGACAGTAATTCAAAGATCCCTGGAGCGATGGCAGCCTCTGATTGGTGCTTGGTCCTTTTTAAATAAATCAGTTACAGAACGACTTCTCTTCAAAATATCAGACACCTTGACCTTGGCATTTTACAGGACCTTAGATAATAACCTGTCCGTCAAACCCAGCTGTGTCACGTCTATAATTTGTAATGCTTATTTGTTGGAGCCCTCCATTCCCAGACTCCTTGTCCTCATCTCTGTCCAGCAAGCCACTCTAGCTTCTTCAAAAAACTGATCTTAAAGTGCCGGGAAACTGGTTGTCAATCTGGATATCAGAGCTAAAGTCTTGAGACATACAGTCCAGTAGCAATCCCTATAGCATAGGGGTTAATTTGACTGCAGAACTCTGGGGTCGCGCTCAGCAGATGAAGCTAATATTTGAGCACTGAATCTCTTGGGTCAGGGACTTGTGTCTAGATCATGTGGCCAGTCTGCCTAGGGTCTACAAGGGGTCCTTTGATGGTGAGTTTTAAGCCAAAAGCTACATTTAATGAGGAATGTTAAACCATCAAACAAACCAAATCTAGGGCTATGAACACATAGTTCTGAGTAATGGTTTTCAAAGCTATTTATCACAAAGGAGGGCTGTTTTAATAATGTAAACCGCAGAGTCGTAATACTACAGCCCTCTTAAACTTGCTCTAATGCAGATCTGATTCCACTGCATTGTGGTTTGTAATGTTAATCAGGGCAAAAACGCCAGAGAGATTCATGGAAAATGTAATATAAATCTCAAATGAATAGAAAATCATTCTCACAGACTTCAAAGTGCATTGCTGCGATGAACTTTGCAATGCAGTGCCCCACACCAGTTTTTGTTCAATATCTTTAAGTAGGTTATATAAGCAATTTGTTTGCTCTGTAAAATTGTATTGGTATAATAATGCAAAAAGAAAATGTGAGCCAGAAATGTAGAGTGAATTGAAGGCTAAATGGACATTTGTTCAAAATCGAGTGTGATTGCGGGATGCTGTGGCTTTAGAGACAGTGGCACAAAAAGTATGTATACAGCAACAGCATCAACACTGATGACACAGCATGTAGCTGCCTCCAGCACATACAGGAGCTGCTATCCACTCTCTCTGTGTGTGCCTGAGGATGCACAGCAGCAAGGTGCTGAACTCACTTTCGGATCCCCTTGCAGATGAGAACTTGGCAAAGCATTTCATCCCCGGTTTTATTCATTAGCACACAAACAAAGAAACAAACCTCTACAACCTTTTGTCTCTCCGTGACGGGCTACATCAAAGAGTGTTTTCTTTTGTCAATGCAGCACTGCTACAACCCTCACTTCATTCCTTAAAATTAGCGACGATTTCAAACAAAAACCCAAATCCACCAGTGCAAAAATGAAGCCTGTGCATATTCCAGGAATGCATCTGATTTCACTTATTGTTAATTGTTAATGCACAATACAATCCTACAGCAAATATTAAAGAACAAGAGAACAGATTAGCACCTGGATATGTGATTAAACCACACACTATAATACCAGCAGCATTCTTCAGATCAATCTGGCAATATGATTCTTGTCAATTCATTAAGCTACTGATATTAGTTATTACTTTGAAGAGGCAGTTTCTCAGCATTTCAGTATGGATAACATATTGCAATTTACAATCCATATACAGTATATATACACACAGTCTATCCATTCACATATTTTCTTTTGAATTTTGTCATGTGTGTGTAGGTGCTGCAGATGGCCTGGATTCCTGTATTGCATGCATGTAGAGCTTTGTTAGGGGTTTAGTGCGTAAGCTGTGTTGAATCAATGTCGATTATGATGTCATTTTACATCAATACGCAAGCATAGCAGTATTCAAGTACTCACCCAACACCTGTTAGATGGTACCTGTACTGTTATACAAAAAAAAAGTTATTGGGCTTGTATAGAACCACATGCTTCCATCAGTAGTTCTATAAAGAACACATACCGAGAGTTCTATAGAATGGGTTCTAAATACAACAATTTGATCCAGGAACCAGTTTTTTCTTTAAGTGTGTATATACTGCTATTCTTAAGGGAACTGTCTTCTGGGAAGATCTTATGCATGCAGTAGTAATGGTACAATGTAAAAGGCTAGAGTTGCATGGCTCTATCTTTGCTGATCTTAATACAGTCAATATGTAATGCCGGTACATTACTGCAAACCTACACAAAACCAGCACAGGCAAGGTTACTCACTGTGACTCTATTTATGTTTATAAGCAAGTGTGATGCTTTCAATATAAATAAAACGCTCTTGTTCTCCAATGCAAAAATGACACTTAAAATACAATTCACTGAGACAAACCATGATAAGGGATAAGATGGCATCACTTCCATATATATTATTAGTGCTGATTGCACTAGAGCATTCATTACAGAGATGTGCTGTTCATGAAATAACAGCAAGACTTACAAGGTCAATGTCATTATCAGAATACAGTAGAATTTTATAAGGACTTTTAATAGGACTTATTGAAATGGTTTGTTACACACACACACACACAGAGTAACTTTCTATAACATTCCTGAAGACTCTTTATATATTGATAATGCGCCAGTAACTCTTTAGAACACCGAAACAGTCATTCATTGTGCTAACAGCAGTGAATCTGCATAGTGTACCAACTTGTACTGTCACAAAATGTAATGATATATATATATAGACACACACACAAAACGTCAAATGCATGGGGCAACACAGTTGTTTCATTCTATCAGAGTGTGAGCCACTAGAAAATCTATTGGCAGCTGCCAGTAAGAAACCCCAAAAATTCAGCTGCTTGTAACATCAAGGCTGATGAAAGAGACATATTAACATGGCATAGGCCTTCGTTTAAAGGAAGGGACATAGGTAGTTATGTTTGACATGTGTCTTGTGCAGCTAGTGGCAACAGCAAAATCCTATCAGTTTAAATTGGAAGTATTTTTAAGCGTGTACACGTGTAGGCAATGTATTGTACTTTTCAAGAACTATTGAAAAAGAATAATAAGTCACAGCTTTGTGTTCTTGTGTAACTCTTCACCTCCAGAGCACTCCATAAAGATATGCCAAGGTGTATTCCCAAGAGGTGCCCACCGTGCAGGTGACGTTGAGCCAGTGATAATGCTGATAAATGCTGATTGCAAAGCAACACATGTTAAAAAAAAGACCCAGTTTTTGTGTTTGAATGGGGACGCCAACACATTATAGTTTGTAGGCTAACCAAGAAGAACACAAACATGATTTCACTTACACAAATACACAAACACTAAGTCATTTTACATACAGGGCAACCAAACAAAACAAAAAAGTTTAATAATATAACAAAATGATTGCGTTGAGTATTTGAGACGCTTTTTAACTTCAGGACAAACAGCCATGTACACCAGTACTACTAATTCTAATATTAATAACCTTTTTATAATACAAAGTGAGAATAAACATTGTATATGGAAGCTGGATCTTGAAATAGAAGTCCATAAACTCCGCTTTAAATGTGATATAGACTTATAAAAAAAAGTAATGCTTACTTACCACTGAGAAAGCCGTGTGGTGCCGGGTGCTTGGTGCGGAGTAGTGCGTGAGGACTCTGGCTGTGGTGTCTGGTGAAATAAGCCCCTCTCCCAACTGTTCCTTTTCTTTAATTAGAAGCGGGCTGAGTTTTATGATAATGAGGGTTGACATCAGCCGTAACAACTTGTGCAGCATAAAGGAAGGGGCGCAAGGGGCACGGGAGCTACCTCATTTCGCATGCAATTCCCATGGTCAAGTTCAAGCTTAACCGAGCGCTCGCATAGAACCGAGTGCGACTTCGGATCAATTGTTGTCTGTGTGCATTTCAATGCGTCCCACACGCAGCATCTGCTTGGGGAAAATACGTGTTCATAAAAATAACAAGCATATCAGAGCTTTGACTTGTGCACTTAGTAGATCATTTGGTTTACACAATAATGCGTTTTTTTATGTTATTATTGCTAAAGGCAAAATTAAAAAAAAAAAATGTGGTGGAGACTGTTTTATAAATTCGGTTTTTGTTATGATAACGAAAATAAAATGTAAAAATGGTTGTAATTTTAGTGTCTATCACACTGCGTTAATTCTGTAAGAAAGGCCATTATAATAGCCTATTGGCAAAATAGTTGTGCAATATAATCGGGTAGCGTCCTATCAGCAAAGTCTGAACAACTTTTTGCAGAAAGTGATGAGACGATGAATACAAACCAAATTGTGTAGACCTACTCCAATCGACATCTGCGGTTAATATAAAAATACAATGTATAATATTAACGGATATAATTATCACCACACTGATTATGAACGTGCTTTAATAGTACTTAATTTCTTCATCTAAAAATAACATAATTGCCTACATGATGTACTTTATATTAAAAAAAAACACAAATACAACAGCATGTTTATTGCATAAAAGCAACATAGAAAATGCATCCAGAATGCATTATGAACTTTATTCAATTATATTAATGTATATAGCCCAATACCCTACATCCTTCTTGTTTAACAGAATGTTATATTGATGTCACGAAGCCCAAAGGTTCTGTATAGCTGGACCTCAAATTATGGGGCACTATCTTCACTATCTAAATGAGACAGATCCTATTACAAGGGTTTAAGATAACAGAATTTTATTTGTTTTAATATGTTCATGCATGTTAAACTGAGCATGCAGACTGCAGTAGGAACAATACTTGATCAAGGTTCAACATGGGCACCCCTATTATAAATCATTAACAAACGCAGCACTTCTAAGTAAGAGGGTATGCAATCTTTTAAGTTAAATTACTGTAGATGCAAAAACAAAATATGTGCAAGTTGCACTTCTGATCTAGAAGCATGCTGCATCCTTGATATTAATGGAAACGCATCATGGATAGGGCTATATTGATTAACAAATCAGTGCATTGTTTTTCAAAAGGCTAACACACGTCGAGATTCAAATGTAAAAGCATGCCCATACAGGATCAGCATTTACTGTGCACTATTCCCTGTATTCATTTGAATAATTCATGTCATTGTGCATCACTACTGTGCTTTATGTTAAAACACTGCCCAATAAACACAGTCTCCTGTACTGAAATGCTTTAAAAAAAAAAAAAAAAAAAAACTCTTCACTGTTTTGTTTTACTACATTACATTATGTCGGTAGAAAGGTAATCTGTGAATGGATTCTTTATTTCAAGGGGAGTCAGTGTGGGGTGGCATAAGTGCCAAGCCGTGGCCAGCGAGCCCGCTGTGTATCACTGAGGCAAACTGGTTCAGGAGAGATTCAGGACGGGCAGATTCAGATTTTCTTCAGAGAGAAAGAATCGCTTTGGGGTTCTTTACTTTCTATTCTGCACAGAATAGTTACATGTAGCCGACTTTCCTACCTAGTATATAACAATACCGGGGACCAAACATGGTAAGACTAGCACAGCTAGAAAGAATGAACACATGGTAGCCAGACATAAAATCACAGAACATGTTAGCCCATGAGTAATCACACAGCAGTTAGTTGATCAGCAGTTGAAGATGTTTATTTAAGAAAAGCATAAGGAGACGTCACTGATATCTGCATCTCGTTTGCACACAGGGCTGCGTTCAAACACACTTGGCTGATTTCACAGACCCTGATCAGCTCTAATCTTGGAAAGCCCGCTGGCAGTGATTCCAAACATTTCCAATGTACACTTAACATTTCCACTGTATTCTTCCTAAGAAAAATGCATGAAGCGATATACTAACCAACTGGTGTAAAATACAAAGCTATACCTGATATTGAGCATTCTGACTCAATCAGAGAAAATGATGTAAATTACAGTATTTGGAATCTCAGACATGAAAGATTTTGTTTAGCTTCACTAGGACACACACCCCCCCCCCCCCCTTTGCTGGGGATCTTGTCTTTTAAACAGGCCGCATCGCCCAGAAGACCACAAAAGACGCCCAAACAGCTCATGGTAACAACTTGTATAGATATGTACTGGGAAATGCCTGACAGGAAAACTAGAATGAACTGACCACTGGCTGTGTTTCTAGGTGACTGTCATTCCCTTACAATGGGATAATGAATAGCAGAGAATAAACACAGCTAGTACAGTACAACACAATGTGTAATGATGGTTTACAAAAGCAAAACTCCATCAACATTTCAATTGTACTCTCACTGTAGTGCCGTTTACCCCACTCCTGTATCTCTTCAGTTGGATGACTGAGTTTTTAACTGGTTATGGATAATGCGAGTTTATTGGGACCCCTTGCAAACTAAATCTCAAGGATGTAAAGAGCGAACAAATGGTACAGTCCTTTGTCATTTGAACTATTTAACTTACACATCGGGAAACATTGAAAACTGTGACTCGGTGAATGTCTCTTTTACAGTGAATTATAGTACAGGCACAATTTACTGTGGACGTGGCCTAACCCTGAATTAACCACATTTACAAATGATTCAGTCGTGAAATAACAAGGAGAGCTCTTTAGTTATCGGGAGAATAACTAATGCGTGGATTACAGTGCTATACCAGACAGAACAGCAGGACCCCTCTTCAAGAAACAGTTCGCTTCCAACGAGGGTGCAAACCTGTCTCCATTTTCTCATCTCATTCCCACAATTTCTGATGTTCCATAGCCTCCCCCCCCCTCGTATTTTATTATTTTTGCCTTCTGTCACCCCCACCCCCCATGGGATGCGGCTGTGTCTGCAATGTCATGTTCATGAATCTAATGCCCGTCTTCCAGAGGATTGAAATGTGTCTCGTCTGCCTGGTTGCCATAGCTATGCCAGAACCATGCAGATGTAAGGCGTGTAAAGGAAGGGGGAAAGAAAAGGCTCATTTGCATGTATTTAAATTAGGCATGAATAGATCACAACCAGCAGACAATGGGGAGCCAATCACAGCTTCCTTGACCACCCCTCCCCCCCCCGAGCCTCTCCAGGAAATCCAGACTAGCAGTGTGGGAACGGCTTCACCATCGAACATAAAACAAAATAATGGGGCTTCATTCACACCCCCCTCGTTTGTCTTTTCTCCGTGCATTAGCATATTTATTTGTATTTGCATTTTTTATTTTAATGACGCAGGAAAATATAGCGCCGATCAGAAATGACATGACTAAACAAGTAAAAATATGAGATATATGTGTCTATTATTTATCTATATATATATACACACACACATAATTAAAAATAATACAGATATTTAGGATATCGTATAATGTTCTGGGGAGTGAAAGACAGTTTCAGTCCATGCTTGTGTCTCTCAAACAAACAGCTTCAGGCTGGAAAATTTCCCCAGCAAATCTCAGTGTGTCATTGTGTGAGTGCCCTGCCCCTGACAGACGAGGCTGCAGTAAAGCTAGCATTGCAAAGGCTGAAAGGCAGCCTGCCAGCTCGAATTACTGCTGCCCTGTCACATTTCACATGGGTGAGCAATACTGCTCTGATTAATTGTACTGAGTTTGTCTTTCCCTCTAACTCCCTATTCATCCAGCAAACGAAACAGCGACCACGCCATCAGAAATCCAGAATTACACCTCCACTGAATAAACAAACTGGACTAGATCTATCTTCATCCAGATTTAAAGAAACATTTAGATTGATGTCTAGAATGGAAGGATCCATTCTAGACAGCATGTATCTATATCTATCTGTGTGCATGATCCACTTAGATGGCCAGCTATCTAGCTGTGGGTATTATTGCTTGAGCACCCAGTGCATTTCTTTAATTAAGCAAAGCCAAGGCTCTGCTCCCCCAGGCTTGTTTGCACAGTATGTGCATCTGAAGAACAGGTTTATAAACCACAGTGTCTTTTTCACCACCCTGCATCATGTCTATATATATATATATATATATATATATATATATATATATATATATAGAGAGAGAGAGAGAGAGAGAGAGAGAGAGAGAGAGAGAGAGAGAGAGAGAGAGAGAGAGAGAGAGATAGATAGATAGATAGATAGATAGATAGATAGATGGTAGTTGTTAATATTAGATGTCTCTCTATTCCTTGCTGGTGTCTTGCAGGTATGCCCTGTTTCACAGAGAACATCCTGATCAGAGTGATACATGACATAACTTACAGGACAATCCTGTATATCTCTCTATCTATAGACATAGAGATAGGTATAGATCAATGAAGTCTAGAATGGATCCTTCAAGTTCTTTTGTTCTGCTTCAAACAATAGTTATTTGATTTTGTTTTATTTTATTTATGTAACTGTTATTTAACCAGGAAAGTCCCAATGAGATCACAAATCTTATTTTAAAGGGAGATCTGGTCAAGAAGATGATGTATACAGTAATACAAAAAACACACACACACACACACACACACTAATTCAAATGAGCTCAACCAATGCACACAACTTAACTGAACTACAAGGAACAGTTCAGAAGCACCGGCCAAAAAATAAAAGAAATGTCTTGGCTACATAGATGTACATTTTTTTGTTTGAACTCCTATTAACGGTATGAAGACACAACCTGGAGATAATATTTGGAGGTGTCACTCCCCTTCATCGGGGAACGGTGTGTTATTATCCCGGGTGCAATGCAATCCATATAGGCTGGGTTTGAGGCTCTACGTTTTGTTTACATGGCTAGCTTTTATCTTTTATGCATGCCTCTGCCTGCCTGCAATGCAGCTTCCTGGCCTGTTTCTGAATCTACAGTACAGGGCATTCCCCCTCTATCCCTCTCTCCTTGTCCCTCTCCCTCTCTCCCTCTTTCCCACTCCCTCTCTCCCTCTCCCCCTCTCTCACCCTCTCCCTATCTCTCCCTCCCTCTCCCTCACTTGCAGGAATTCAATAGGATGTATTTTAAAATATCGGGAAAGAATTTGGCACTGGTTGTTATTTATAACAACGACATTTAATGGGTTAAAAAAAAGAGAATGTGCAGGACTTTTCATTTATTGACCCTTAACTCTATTTATTTAGGAATGCCATTCTTCGCCTAGCTCATGTTCGACCAGACCAATCTCTTGAACAGAACGGGGCCTTAGCTGTCTTCCATAGCGATAGCCGCCCCAGAATACTAAACCGGGTGCTCTCTTTATATACTAGCAACTCGACGCCGCCAACGCATAGGCTAAAAAATGCCCTTGAAGAAATAAAGTCCTAATGCAAGCTAACACTACTAACACAGCCTGCCTCCACGGTCCCGCTATTCAACGTGAATATTTAAGCGGCCCAATCTTAATGATTTGCATAATTCGCTCTCCGGGCATGTGTGCGTGTTAGACGTGTGAGGACCAAGCCACGTTCAAAGCTTGCCATGGGAAGATTAACATTAAAGGTATTCCCAGGCCGCCCTCAGAGTAGTTCAGGAGCGTGTTGCATAAGCAACGCTGCGGTAAAAAGCAAATGTTTAGCAGCAGCGACATGACTTTGCGGCTTGGAACTCTTACTAGCCCTGAGCCCAGCCCTCATGTAGGAGAGTGCAGGTCAGTTTTGCTTTTTCCCTGATGCGCAATGCTGGGCTCTAAGTCTGTATGAATGTGGTACTACGACAATGTGGACACATTCTGACCTTTCTTTGAGATAACTTGTAAGAGCTAATGCCGCTTCTGCACGGCCAGTAAGACACACACCCACTGAAATAGTATGAATATGATATGTAGCACGCAAATGATCAACATGCTTTGAGTAAAATGTGTATATTCGTGAAACTGATTGTAATGTAGAGGTACAGTTTATTTAATCCACTATTTAAAAAAAAAAAAAAAAAAGACAAATGGGGACTGCCTCTTTAAATACGAGGGGCTATTTTTACCTCTTACCTTTTATGGTAAACGAACCATGCGGTGCATGAATTATTAAACACGTCAGTTTGCATATACTGCCGAACAAAATAAACACACAACTGCATAAAATCGAGCCATTTACCTCTCCGAATCCCTGCCTGTCACACGTCACATTGACAGCTTGTTTATTTGTGTGCAGGCAAAATCACAGATGAGCAAAGACGCAATGACTTATGGGGTATGTACACTTTATTATTATTATTATTATTTATTATTATTATTATTATTATTATTATTATTATTATTATTATTATGTTATTGTTGTTGTTGTTTTATTTTTTATAAATAATTTTAATCATTTTTGACTGACTGCGTTGAAAACTAATTCTAACATTGAGCTTCATATCAGAAGAAAGCATAGGGCTTTTTTCCTTATCTTTTTTTTAATTAAAACTGTCTTTCCAGAGCTGAAAACATATCTCTACATTGGCAGTGTAATGCAATGTCACATCAATGTGCTACTTCAAAAAAATAAAAAACAGTGTAAAGTCATGTGTATTTTAACTCTTTAAAAACTACAATTCCCAGTGTCCTTTCCTTCAATATCGCCAAATCTCGTACACGTTCAACTTTAATGGTGTGCGATTGGTTGATTCAGTAGATCATCCCGCCTCCTGCATGTCATATTTTCTAAACAGTCCAATCATCACCATTCTAAGTCATGGCTCCTCCAATCAGTGTTGACCAGGGAATCGGGTCCTGAGCAATGATCTACGATGTGCAAAGTCCAGCTGGTGTATGACAGGCAAACTGCTTGATTGAAACGATCAAACGCCGAGTGAAGCGTTTCAGTGAGCAGTTGATGTATTATTATTTTTAATAAATCTTTCCGGAATGGTAAGTGTAATGTATCACCGTGCTTGATTTATAAACAGTTTGTAACTAAACCTCACATCGCATTACTGTGGATGAGCTTTTAAACTGCTACAAAACGCCACTTTATAAATCGCATTTTTACTGTAGTTGTGTTTTTGAACGATGCAAATGAAATACTTATGTACAGTAAATCTGATGCAGCGCTGTTTTCTGGGTGTCATTTGGTTAGTGATCGTGCAACGAAATTTACTGTTACTGTTGTACACCTTGTAATTCAAAATGAATTAATACAATTGGAGATCTATAATGCCTAGCGATGAAAAAAAAAAAACTGCTTTAGTAGTTAAGTTACATTTTCCATTGCAAACTTTTGTGTTTTCAACAAAAACTTGGGACTTGGGACAGTTGTCCTCAGAGCCGTGATCCAGCAGAGGTGTCGCCAGTTAAAGATCTACCACAGCCTCAGGTTGTGGCTCACTGATAACCTGTTGGACTTGCAAGAGGGGCTCACTTCAGGAGTGCAAATGAACACAAAAATGCATCTTGATTCCAGCTGTCCTACCTCCTGCATTGTATCAGTGCCTGCCTCTGTGTTGTACTCTTGTAACGTATGAACCCTGTTGTAAGACAGTTTGATGGGCTGGACAGCAGACCCTAACCCACGCTGCTAGAGGGACAGACGGTGCATGCTTCTTTATCAAAGACTGCGCAAGTTACTCACGTTTCAAGAGGAACCGTCTACAAAGCGCTTGCTGTTTGGGCTGTTCTGCAATGCAGTGCACCTTGAACATTTCTAATCACGGTCCTGGTGCTATTCCACTCCAGGTTTTACAGGTCAAATGAGATGATGAATTACTTCAGGGTCTGGATGGAGGTTTAATTAGTTAACAATTTAGAACAGGGTTGGAACAAAGACCAGGAGTGGAAGGGACCACTTTAAACACCCCTGACATAACAGATTGGAATTGATTTAAAAAAAAAGAATTGGAATTGTCTTTTGAAATGGTTTCTGTTTGTTTTCTCTCCGGCAGGCGTTGATCGGGATTCAGCTGGTGGTCAGTCTCCTGATGGCTAGCATCATGCAGAGACTGGCTCCTCACTGCTCCTTCGCTCGCTGGCTGATCTGTAACGGCAGGTAGGCACCCCCTCGCTCCACACTGAGCAGGGATGGAAATCAGACTCAGACACAGGGATATCGTTTTTAAAATAAACTAGTTTTTTCCACAGCTTGTACAGGTTCAAACACCCTTCGGAGGGGGAGCTGTGTGCGCTGGCTGGGAAGCAGATACCCAAGAACACCAAGAGAGAAAGGTAGAGGTCAGTGTGCCAGTCTGTGCAGCTCAGAAAGAGGCAGAGATCAGGGTGCCAGTCTGTGTAGCTCAGAAAGAGGCAGAGATCAGGGTGCCAGTCTGTGCATCTCAGAACTCCAACAGTGTTTGCTGCATCTTTTAAGTACGGGGTATTTGACTATTTAGTATACCAGCTGGGGTCAATTAGAATTGTAATTTATAATTAATTGCAGTGTAATTGTAGTTAGCCCTTGGCATACCTGTGTAATTGTAATTAATCGATTACAGTTCACTTGTGCATTTATTTGTCATTCCATCATTACTCTTGTATTTTCAATCACGTTTGGTTACACATAAATAAATCAGTAAATTCCACGGCATGTTTGTGTGTTTGTACCTGTGGTTGCTGCTGGTTATTTAGAATAAATCAATGTTAATTTGTGGAGTTGTTTAAGTCTCTTTTTAGTGTAACTGATTCTAATTGTAGTGAACATAACTGCAAGTGAACAAAACGGCATTGCAACTTCAGCAAACAATTCTGCGGATCAACTTCCCTGTTTTAATAGGAGGCAGAACGGCGTGTCGGAGAACAAGCCGCTAACCGTGCCGAAAGACATCGACCTGCATTTGGAAGCTGCTCCTGTCAAAGCTTTGGACGCTCTGGGTGAGTCCGACACACTGGAGAGGAGCACAGTGTCCAATATAGGACAGGCTAAAACAACCGTGTTCATCCAGCGCAATTTACACGCCGCTGAATCGAAAAGACGCAGAAGAAACCAATGCATGAGTGACTTCTGAAATAAATCGCAGGCATTCTGATGTGCAGTACAGTCTCTTTTTAATAGATTATTTAATACCAATTTTTTTTTTTAGTTTTTTTTAGGAGTCTTATTTCCATCCCTGGAATTAGGCGTTTTGTTTTTCAGCTAATTCAAAATTTTGGAATATTAACATTTTACAAGAATATATTAAAAAAAAAAAAAAAAAGCACTAGTTTACCCCAGAGTTATAGAAATCCAGTTTGTAAGCAGGGCAGGTCAGTATCTGGAGGGCAGAAGCTCTGTTAGTGACTCGGTGGGATATTCTTGGTAATGCTGAACCTGGGTGTCCTCTTCCCTTGCGTTCCAGTGCTGCGCTTCTTCCTGGAGTACCAGTGGCTGGTTGACTTTGCTGTCTATGCCGCTGGCGTCTCCCTGTTCACGGAGGGATATTACTGCCTGGTGGACGGCAGCAAGGAGGTCAATATCGGGGCCATCTGGTGCCTCTTTACCCTCATATTCTCCCTGTATCCTTGCCAGGCTTTCTGTAACTTGCATGCTTAACATTGATCTGATCACTGAGAGTAATGCTGCTTGGCATCTTATCAGAGCTGATCCTCAGGGCTGTGCATGCAACTGGCATCATCTGGAATACTGCAGTAGTAGGAATGGGAATAAGACTGCTGTTGCATCCACCCTGAATAATAATAATGAGGTAGCAGCAGTGGAACTAGAGCCATCCAGTACTCTTCAATTTTAATCCATGTGCCATTTGATAAATCTCTTGCATTGTAAACATTTTTTTACATTTGGAATCTTAGGGTTAATAATAATATGTGCCATGGGCCAAAAAAACTTTGAGAAACACTGCAATAAAACTCGCTCATATCTTGTCGTCTTCATGCTGTTGTGAATGAAGGATGAATGGATCTCCCCACCTCTCCGTGCCTCTGGTTACCCCTCCTTGACCGGTGCTCCCCAGCAAGGTGCTCTTCACCCTGATGAGTCACTACTTCCGCTCGGAGGAGGGCGGCGAGCGCTCGGTGTGCCTGGCCTTCGGTTTCCTCACCCTGCTGATCGCAATGCTGGTGCTGGTTGTGCGAGACGAGTACCTGGAGTTTGGCCTGGAGCCTGGTAATCAAATCTAAATCGGACAGTCAGACGATCCCAATGCATCTCTGTGTCTTAAATAAGGGCGAAACGATTCATTGTGCATCGCTGAGTTGTGATACTTTCCTTGCATGAGCTGTTGTATCGTAAGTGAGGTCTGTATCGCTTCATATCAGGATGCAAGACCAAAAGGAGAACATTGGAGATCACCAAGTGGTTCTTGAATGGAGAACACAGTGTGTTTTCTAGTTGGTGACGTACTCTCCCTAACTGTTAACGAAACTGACCATCTTTAAGTGACCATTTGATCTTATTGTGCAGCCCGTCAGGGCCGTCACATGTGTCGTGATACACATCGCACTGAGACCTGCGTGTCGTGATATGTGTGGTATCATGACATTAGTACACCCCTTATGTTCAACCACAAACTCGTAATTGATCTTTTTGTATTTTTTTTTAGATATTTTATAATACACTGTTTATGTTTTTATGTTCCAGGTTTCGCAAACTTGTTTGATAACTTGGAGATTTTCCTCAGGCAGCAGGGATGGGAGTGGTCATAAGTTACATTTAAACATCTTTGAAATACTAGAAATAGATTTCTGGTGACGCTTGAACCTTTAGCCAAAGTCCTCCTGCGCTTGTAACGCTTGGATTGTGTTTAAAGGTTTTAACTCCAAGTTAAACCTCTATCCTAGGTGCTCTGCCATCTCGTTTTGTACAGCCCTGTACTCTGCAGGCTGCTGTTTAATGTCTCCTCTCTGTGTTTGCAGGGTGCCCTTCACCAAACTCACTGTCAAGCTGGGCCTGGCTGCTTTCTGCTCTTTCATTGGTGCCCTGCTCGCCTTCCCTGGACTCCGATTGGCTCAGACCCACCTGAACGCTCTCAAGATGACATCAGACAGGCCCATGATACAGTAAGCGCTTCGGAATGTTGCGATTCACAACGCCCGGGCGCTGTAGAGGTTTAGTGGCACCTAGAGCTGTGATGCTGAGACTCGGAACTGAAGACGCAGGGGTGGGGTGGAGAGTATATTCAACTAACACAAGCAATTGCAGATTACAGCTGCTTGTTAAAGCATTAATACTACTCCCTCCCTGGCCTTTCACTTGTTAAATTGGGGGTGGAATTACGACCTACTGCATAGCAGTTTCACCCATTCCAGTTTTTCCTGTAAAGGTAAAAAGACAGTGAGGAGATTCGGACTGGTACACAGTGTAGGAGATGTAGGAGTTCATGAAGTTTGTACACAAAGGAGATGTCCTTCCACGCTTGTGTGTGTTGCTGTCTTGCTTTCAGCTCCAACTCTCTCTTTCTCTCTCTGTTCTTCCCAGAATTCTCCTGCACGCCAGCTTCCTGTCCCCCGTGATCGTGGTCCTGCTCTGGGTGAAGCCCATCACCCGCGACTTTCTGGAGAACGCCCCTCTTGGCAAGCAGTCCATCACACTGTGAGTACAGAGAAGAGAACTGGGGGGGGGGGGGGGGGGGGGGTTGCTGTGTTTTCATTACTCTGTTGATAGGATCACTGCTCTATACAAATGTAACGACATTAGGTATTATTTTATATGTATTTACTTAACTTGTGCGGTCCAGTGAGATGCAGATCCTGTCTGAGACAGCAGTGTGTGTGTGTCTCTGTCTGTCTGTGTTTCACTGTCAGCCCTGCGTTGGTATTGATTTCTGATTTCCCCTGTGTGTCTCTCCAGGATGTCCAGCTCCACCTTTGACTCTGTGCGCTTGTGGACGGTGGTGGCTCTGTGCGCGCTGCGCCTGGCAGTCAATCGGATCCACCTGCAGGCCTACCTCAACCTGGCTGACCGCTGGGTGCAGCAGATGAAGAGGGAGGCTGGACGCATCGCTGCCATCGACATCCAGAGGAAGGTGAGGCTCCTATCTGAGCCAGGGGCTCCCCGCTGCATAGCAGTGTGATCCATTCCTGGTTGGACTGGGAGTTTAGAAGGGAGCTTGTCACCTACCCACCAAGCAGGCTTGTGTCAAAACCTGGAATGTATGTAACTGCTATGCAATAGGCCCCTTACTTCCATCTCTGATGATCAGAGTCTGTTCGCTCTCCCCTAACCATGCTGGTCTCTTTCCAGGTGACTCGTATCTTCTGCTACCTGACTGTCGTGACTCTGCAGTACCTGGGACCCATCCTGCCCATGCTGTTCTCAACCCTGCTACTCAAATCAATGGGTGAGTAAAGGACAACCAAACAGTGTCTGTACTTCATATCAATCCGATGTAGGCAAGTCAACAAAAGCTGCAAAGTGCCCCGCCCATTCCAGACAGCCGCACAAAACACCTGTGAATAACAAGGCTGCAAACTTGTGTTAGCAGACACAGATGGAAACATTTACCACAAATTGCAATGTATTTAAAACTGTCTGAGATTTGTGTAGTACGAGTAACCTTAGGGCGGCACTGTAAAAGGATGGTTGAAGATTATTTGATCCTCCCTCTCATTTTCTCCAGGTGATTACTCGTGGGGTTTGTATCCCGAGTCCCCTAGGGTGACACCGGCCGTGCGCCCCGCCCCTGTGGTTCTGTCCCCTAGCCTGGACGAGGAGGGGGAGGAGATGGAGGAGGACATCCAAGCGACAGTGGCCCGTGTCTCAGAGGCCCTTGGCTCCCTGCGCAGTGTCTTCACTCCCCTGTTCTACCGTGGCCTCTTCGCCTTCCTCACCTGGTGGATGGCAGCCTGCCAGCTCATCACCAGCTTGTTCGGAGTCTACTTCCACCAGTACCTCGTGCAGTCGTAGTCTTGGGTCAGTGTGTCACTGCTGTCTTTGTCTTGGACTCTAAAGCAGTTAGCAGATTCAATGACTGATTGATCGCTCTACTGCTGAGCTGTTGAATCCAGCCAGGAGAAGATATTGGACTGTGAACAAGCTTACATGGTGGTTGCTAGGAATTCAAATGCTATAGATATTACCAACAAGGTTGCTGAAAGAATTTCATATATTCTTGCAGTATTATTTTTTTTTCTAATTTAAATATTTAATCTGCATCAAAGATGTTGTAGAGCAGAAATCTCGGGCTCACAGCCAGGGTGATTTTGAATCTGGCAGCTCAGAGGATGGCACTGATCTGATCGGACGACTTCTGAAAGTTGCAAAAATATTACTTGCTAGAAAGCGACACACAGATGGCTGATTCTTTTTAACAATTTCTGGCAATTTTGCACTGGACCCTTTTAGTAAAATATGTTTTGGGGGGGGGCTGCTTGGTCCATTGCCTGAAAATAGGATCAAATTTTTTTTTTTTTTACCAGTATTTCAATAAGTTACCAGTATTTCAATAAGTGCCTGGACCGCATGAATTTGAAGCCCTTTGTTGTTTCTTGTCAAGCCAGGAGACCCTGCAAGAATCTGTTTCACAGCTGCTTGCTCGTCTCCCTCATACTGCTGAGACAGTACTCTATGCAGAGCACTCCATTGGGAGTATTTCTTTATGTACAGAGTTTAGGGCTTGGGTAGTTCTCTTAATAGCATACGTTTTCTTTATAGCTGCAAATCAGTCACAAATCCATACCTAACATAAGGCTCTGGCCATGTGCAAACTATTTTAGTTGGAGCTATCCGTAAAGTTTGTATGAAGCTATTTCAATTTTGTGCTTGATCAATCTGGATTGATTGACCTTGCAATTTTTTTAAAGTTTTTTTTTTTTTTTTTTTTTTTGTGTGTGTGAGTTTTTTTTTTTTTTTTTTTTTTTTATTAGGAAAAAAAAAAAAAAAGAAGCAAAACCTTTTCTCTGTAGCAGTTGAATCTAAAGAATAAATCATGAATAAAAGAATAAATTTATCGGAGAAACATGTTGAGAGAACTGATGTGTGTGAGTTTTAATGATAAAAGAACGGTGTTTAAAGGTAACCCTACTTTACGTTGTCTTGTCCTTCTGTCAGCATAGTAAAACAGATACTCTTACAAGCTTGGAGCCGGTTTCCCTGCTTCTCTTATCACTGTGAAGTTGAGCTATTCATTTCTATACATCTGTTGAAAACTCTCCAAAGGTACATCTCTCCATGTTGGTCTGCACTTATGAAAACTCTCTCCGAAGGTACAACACCGAGACCCTCTTCTCTATGTTGGTCTGCTCTTATTACGAGTCCCCACCTGGCTTCCTGCTGAAAGGAAGGAAAACCATGAAGAAAGATGTTGTGAACGATGGGTAAATTAAGAGAATTAAAGCAATTTGCACATACATAAATATTAATATTACCTGAATAGCACTATTACTGTTCTCTATAGTCTGAAGTGCATAAAATCACCTTCTGAGTCCAAAATATTTACAAAAAATAAATTAATCATCCATAAACAATTATTGAAGACATAGAAAAAAAAGATTTATTCTCAAAACATTCGTCATTGGTTTTATTAAAACTTTCAGTATTTCTTCACAAATAAATAAATAAATACTATATCATTCAAAAACACTTGGTGCCTTGACATTAATGTGTATTTGTTTGTTTTCAAGTGACATCTTCAAACTGGATTAAAATGACTTTTAAAACAGACAGATTACACTTAGTTAGCTTCAGGTATTTGGTTTAAATATCCAAGACTACTCCTGGTGTATGGGATTGGAAATGTATGCTAAATTTACAAGCTGTGTGCTTATATCCGACTGAAATGCAGTTATATTGGTCGGTGGCTTTAAAAGAGAGAACTTTTTTTTTTTTTTTTTTTTAACTACAAATGAGAATAAGTTAGAGACACACAGACATTACATGAAAACGTGACTCATTAAAAACAATGGGTAGGGCGCTGGGTAGTTTTATAAATCGATTTTATTTCGTCTGTATCGGATTTTGTTCGATATTTGCTAAAGCTAAAAACATAAGCTAATTTAGTGCAGTCTGTTTCACTTTAAAAAAGTACACGACGAGACACGTCTAGCCGGCTAGCCCCGACACTGTCACTGGTGACACTGGTGCTGTCTGCGACCCCGACCCCGCGTGTATTGTCATTTAATTGCTCTTAAAGTCCTGGTGTTGCTCGGGAGCGGATGGATTCGTCGGACAGAGGGAGCCGGCGGGGAGGTGGTGGGACGGGGGGCTGGCTGCGGGGTGTTGTTCCTGCTACCCTAGCCTTCCTAAACCTGCCCCCCTCGCTTATTTGACTGTAGCGCCGCAGGCTGTATCGCTCTTCGTCTGAACGCTGACATGATTTACGAGTGATATTATTTGATTTTCACACTAAATTAGAAGCGACAACCGAGCAACTTGGAGGGATAGGCGGCTGTCTTTTTTTTTATATATATATATATATATATATATATATATATATATATATATATATATATATATATAGAGAGGATTAATGGTGTCGGGTTTTCAGTGTACATCAAAGCAAACGGTGGACGGACGACAACTTGATTAATATTAAGTGATGGACATTAAGATAGGCCTTACCTTAGTAAATAGGTAAATCAGTTCACGTGTGTGTGTGTGTGTGTGTGTGGGGGGGGGTGTAAGCATTATTTTTTAAATATAATGGATCCCTGTAAAAGTTTACCATAGTGAAAGCATGGTAAAGCATAGGCAAGCAAACAGATTAGCATTAGTTAATAAACATGACAAACCAGGGTAAACTATGCTACGTGCATAGTATAACCGTGCACAGTAGCTGTGGTAAACGTGTATAAATATAATGTAGTAATGCGAGAAGAAGCATACAGAATGACGTTTCTTGTTATATGTGGAAGAAGCGTGAAGGACTTTGTGGGCCACTACATCTTTATTACCTGGTCCAATATTAGTGACGTGACGCTCGTATCCGGTCCCAGCCGGGTCATTCACCGGTTCAGTCAATTAATTTAGCACCAGCTCGAGGTCGGGGCACCACTGCTCTATCTGAAACGGACTATACTGTAAAGGACTATACTGTAAAGGTGTTACATCCACTCCATGTCTTTGTTCCACCCTGTTCTAAATTGTTTCATTGAACCGATTGCACTTTCATCCACACTCTGAAGCAGTGAATGATCTCATTCTACCTGTTAAACCTGGAGTGGAATAGCTCTCCAGGACCGGGATTGGACTCAGCTCCCAGATAATACAATGTGTTGTTGTTGTGAATCAATGAGTTGAACAATCGATTCCTCATCAGGGCATTCCAAGCAGAGGTCAGTGGGGACGGAGGGAGGGAGGGAGGGAGGCATGAGGAGGTTAAGTGGCTTCTTGACCCCTTGCATGTCAGAGGTGTTGAAGGGGTTAAGCCCAGACTGTGTCTTTAATGCACCTTAGCTTATCAGAGGAGCACCTTTCTGCCCATCCATCCATCCATCCATCCATCTCTCTCTCTCTCTCTCTCTCTCTCTCTCTCTCTCTCTCTCTCTCTCTCTCTCTCTCTCTCTCATGATATTTTTGCAGTTTCCCATGGTTATACAGTGCATTTACAATAGTTCACCCTGGTTTGCCATGTTTATTAATATGCTTTCCTACGCCTCATAGTTCTTTACAATGCTTATCTGTGCTTTACCTTGCTCTCGTCGTGCTTTATTACTCTTTGTTGTGCTTCTACTGTGGGGAACCTTTATAAGGGAAATGACAAATCAAGGTTATTTAGTAGAAATTAGACTACAGGTATTTAATAATAATAAATCATAAATTATTATTATATTATTATTAATAATAATAATAATAATAATAATAATATAATAATATCATTCACCACAAACCCCTAATTACGTTGACAAATGCTGCCTGCCTGTCTTTCTGTCTGTCTATCCCTCTGTCTGTCTGCCTGCCTGCCTGCCTGCCTGTTTTGTCTGTCTCTCTCTTTTGTCTTTTCTGTCTGCCTGTCTGTCTGCCTGTCTGCCTGCCTGCCTGTCTATCTGGCTGTCTCTTTGTCTGTCTGCCTGCCTGTCTGTCTGCCTGCTTGAATTTCTGTCTGTCTGTCTCTTTTTGTCTGCCTGTTTGACTGTCTGTCTGTCTCTCTTTTTGTCTGCCTGCCTTCATGTCAGTCTGTCTCTTTGTCTGTCTCTCTGTCTTGTAATTAATAATAATAATAATAATAATAATAATAATAATAATATCATTCACCACAATAATTACATTGACAAATGCTGCCTGCCTGTCTTTCTCTCTGTCTATCCCTCTGTCTGTCTGTCTGCCTGCCTGCCTGCCTGCCTGTTTTGTCTGTCTCTCTCTTTTCTTTTTGTCGCTGTCGGCTGTCTGACGTCTGCCTGCCTGCCCTGTCTATCTGGCTGTCTCTTGTCTGTCTGCCTGCTACGGACAGTTCTGTCTGACCTGCTTGAATTTTGTCTGTCGTCTGTTAACTTTTTGTCTGCCTGTTTTGACTGTTGCTCTGTCTCTCTTTGTGTCCTGCCTGACATTCATGTCACGCTGCCTGTCTGTCTGTCTGTCTGTGTGCCTGCCTGCCTGTCTCTATCTGTCTGCCTGCCTGCCTGCCTGTCTCTCTGTCTGCTGTTTCTGTCTGCCTGCCTGCCTGCCTGCCTCTCTCTGTCTGTTTGTCTCTCTGTCTGTCTGCCTGCCGGCCTGTCTCTCTGTCTATCTCTCTGTCAGTCTCTCTGTCTGCCTGCCTGCCTGTCTGCCTGCCTCTCTCTGTCTGTTTGTCTCTCTGTCTGCCTGTCTGCCTGTCTGCCTGTCCATCTGTCTGCCTGCCTGCCTGCCTCTCTGCCTGCCTGTCACTCTGTCTGTCTGACTGTCTGTCTGTCTGTCACCCAGGGGTTGAGCAGTGCTGTTTACATGCTAAAACAAGATCATGGAATACGTAAAACAAAAATAGGTAAATAGGTGCTTCTCTCTGAAGATAAGAGAATGCAGTTCAAATTTTTATCATGGGATTTTCCAGGCTTTTTCCGTGCTGGGATATTTAAATGCTGGTACATTTTAACAATGGAATAGACAACCTGCTCCCCGCCACTCCCCCATACACTCTCCTCCTTTTGCCCCATGTATGTATCGTACAATATATATTGTAACGCACCCCTTGGGCAGTTGCAATGAGATTTTTCACAAAACCAAGAGGCTCTTGACAGGTCTGGGATAGTGTCTTGCTTAATGAACTGGAAGGTGACAGGACTGACATCTCTATATAATGACATTAATTATGTGCATCTGTCTGGAGGCCTAGTTGCGGGCCTGGCTGTTGCTATAGGGACCAGGGACTCTAGTATTCAGACTTGCCCCGCAGACTGCCCTCACTCTCAGGGGAGGTGCCCAGACATAACCCCAGGGGGGTTACTTTTTATTTGAGGGGGGGGGAGGACGAAGGATAATTTAAGAGAATTAAAAGTAGACTGAAATAATTGAGAAATACAGATACTGAAATATAGATATATAAAACATATTATTATTAATGTGTATAGATATATAAAACATTATTTATAGGCAAGATAATTCATGTTTAAATCATGCTATAGTAGATTTATCTACATATCAACTATATTGCCACATTTTGCTTTTTTAAATTTTATTTGTAGCTTATAAAATGTAAAATATTGCCCTGTGTAAAAATGTTTCTGTTCTCAGCATTTCAGATGTGGTTTTGAAAAAACAAATAAATATCGGCTAAAAACTTTAGAAATGTAATAATCCTCAGGGGCAGCAGGGCATCGGAGATTACAGTGATAACTTGAGCAGCCCACAGCCAGCCCATTCAAAGACACGTTTCGCTCAAGGCGGACAACATCAAGAAAATTCAAGACAACGCGGCTGTAATTGTCACAGTGCTGGCAAGTGCGCGGCTGTGGCACAGGCTTATTATGAAAGTAGCCAGCGTACAGTTCAAATCTGTGCGAGCGGGTTACAAACCAGACAGTGATGCGGCACTTAATGCACGGAAATAGCGCATTTTGCATAATTCGGATGACAAAAGACTTTGAAAAGCGTGCATTTCCAGATTGGCAGCGATTTTCCCAGGCTGTTGCTTAAAATGTCTCTTTTGTCAAGAAAAAAAAAGGAGGAGGGCCATTAATTAGAATAAAACGTGTGATTTCCTTGGAGGGACAAACGCCATCGAGTCGTGGTCATGTTGGGCAATTTAAAGGGCACAGGGTGACCTCTAGTGGACAGATATGTGAACTACTACAGACTGTAGACTGGCACCAATGAAGGCCAATTACGCAACTGTCTTTGATTTGATATTTACGGTGCCAGTGCTACAGATTATTTACAAGCAAAGGCACGTTTTCAGAGGAACCACACAACAAAATAAAACATACAGTGGCGGCTGGGTGAAATTATTTAATGATAAAACTGCATACAATGCCAAAAAAAGCAGGTTTGTTATCGGAGCTAGCAGTACTGTGATTAAAAATAACTTTTGTTTCTTGCGATATGCGCTAAGACTGAATTATCCAAACAAAAACATATCTAGTAAGACAAATATATGTTTTTTTTAATTAGTAAAATAGTGCAATAATAACAAAAACAATACAATTTTTTTTTTTTTTTTTTTTTTTGAGTTTTTAAGCTTTATCTTTAAAACCTATTGCTATGCACATATAGTATCATAAGATGCTCCCTTTTTAAAATCAGGAGTGATCCAGCAGTCAGTGAGGCAGTATCTATTAAGACACTGAGATTGAGCTGTCTCGCTGGGCAGAGATTTCTGTGAAAGTGATTTCTGGAAGATAAACATGTATTATTACACAATAACACAGCTAAAGCATCTCCTAATTCCAGCCAGATCCATGCATGTGGATCTAAGATGGACTTATCGAAGTCTGGCCAGTGTCTTTAATTCAGTTACCCTTAACTCACTGTCTATTTAAACATGCCCTGAGGTCTGAGAGCATTTTGAAACCGACAAAACTTATAAACACCCTAGGTACATTTTGTAATAATATCAAAACCTTATTAAATTAATCCATCCATTATCAATAACCGCTTAATCCTTTACAGGGTCGCGGTGAGCTGGAGCCTAACCTGGCATACACAGGGCTCAAGGTAAGACTACACCCTGGACAGGATGCCAGTCCGTCACAGGGCACCACAGACCGAGGGCAATTTAGAATGGCCAATCAACCTGACCAGCATGTCTTTAGACTGTGGGAGGAAACTGGAGTACCTGGAGAAAACCCACACAAACACAGGGAGAACATGCAAACTACATACAGACAGACCCCTAAGCTGGAATCAAACCCAAGATGCTGGCACTGGGAGGCAGCCACGTTAAACACCACGCCACCTTGCTGCCCTCTTATTGAATTAATCCAAATAAAAAAAAAAAAAAACTGTCTTTAAATGAAGTGTGAGTTAAAAGTTTAGTGAATACCATCTCATTAATGATAAACAGACCCTGAAACAGCATCCCGTATCACACAGTAAAACCTCTGCTATCTGATCAGCTCCTTGTCAACCTGTTCTGTTGTGAGTTGTGCTCTTCTGCCCTGATAGCAAAGAGACTGTGTGATTCAGCCCTCACTCTCCGGTATTTACAGGACAGTGCAGTGCTATGTACAGCTCTGCCCAAAAGTTTTGCAGTACCCTACAGAATTAACTCATTTTGCTTCCTAAAGTCGAATGAAACCTGCTGAATAATGTTACATTAACAGAATGAATTACACGCCACTTTGTAGTTTTCCATAACGAAAAAACGGACAAAAATGAACATGAAATACCATTTTGTGCTTTCTTTGATGACGTGATGCAAAACGTTTGACCATAGCTGTGTGTTATATATTTACAGATAGGGGGTTCCTGATTTCACAGTTTTAATCTGATTATCCGAACAGTTCCACTGTTCCGGACGCACCCTGATCCCAATCGGTTGGGAAAAGAGAGGTTTTCCTGTAAAATAAAACCAAATGGACAGGCCCTGTTATCTCTGCCAGTCCTCCTTGATTTCTAACCTCCTGCCAGGCAGCCCTCCTTTGCCCTCAGGGATCAGTGGGCAGGAATACCCGCCCTTCAGGTAGTTGTCCCTCTGATTGGCCAGGTAGCTGTCCAGCGGGGCGGTGTCTGTGGAATCGGGGTTGCTGATTGGAGAGTGCCGGGTGAGGTGGTGCTGCGGGGGCGTGGCCGGGGAGCAGGTGTTGACCGGAGAGAGGCGCTCTGATTTGATGCAGACGTTCAGAGACTGTGGAGGAGGGGTAGCGAGAGGGGGGGTCGGAGTCGGGTTCTGCCCAAGAAAGGGGCTGCCAACGCTGGATATCCTGTAAGAAGGAAGATGGCTAAAAAAAATCAATCATATTGCTGTCAGCATTCTACCCCTACCAAGGTCACTATATATATGTTTAGATCATTTTAATGTGTGGTGCAGACAGTCAATGGGGTGCTGCTTTAACAGAGAACACCCTGATCAGAGTGATGTATGATATTTCCTATGATGCCTGACTGAGTATATATACGCAAGATGCTTTAGATGCCTCTAGGGAGATTTTTTTAATTAAACAGTTAAGATCTTTATTCCACTGGTTGGTGAAAATGATCTTCTTAATGATAAAAGGCATGCTGTGCATATGTAGAACACGTTAGCATGTTTAAAAAACGCTATTCATTGATACAGGTTTAAATTGGCCCCCGATGCCACTTACAAACATTTACTGGCTTTCGTCTGCAGAACCTTTACTGTGATAATTGCATTCAGAGCTGGGACATAATTGGGAGGAAGATTCAGAAGACCACGGCCCTGGTAACCATTTAATAAAAGAAGCGTTGAATTAATATATAAATCCATGCAGAAGATTGGGGTTTCAGTAAAGCTTTCAAAAACGACACCTGTTTGCCATCAGGTTTGGTTTGCTTCAGTCACACATGGACCAAACACCCTTTCATTTCCTGTGTAAATAAATAAATAAACCTCCACTAGATGGCACTGTTGGACAACTGATGAAATTCCTACCACACTGTGACATCATTTCAGCTGGCTGATTTCCCATAAAGTTCCATTCTAACTTCTAGCTGTTTGAGACTATGAAACTGTTTCCCACTAACTTACCCCAGACTGCTGTGTGGCATGACGGGCATGTCCTGGTGCTGTGGCTGATGCCAGGGACTGACTGGATTGCGTTGAAGTGACACTGAATGGGCAAATCCTGGTTGGGAATATTCTACAAATAAACAAACAAACAAACAAAAATAACATGGAGAGAATATTGATGAGCACATATATATATATATATATATATATATATATATATATATATATATATATATATATATATATATATATATATATAAACACACAATGAATCATATATTCTTAACTAACCGATAAGCTCAATTCAGTATCATTCAAAGGCATCATGTTTTGTATCGTTGTTTCCTAGCTCAGTTATTTTGGTATATTTACCTCCAGAGAAGCATTTCAAGGCTAAGAAAATGTCCTAGAGATTAAATGTTCAACAGCACAGTAATCAGAGGAATAGTGAGCTAGTGCAGGACTTAAGGAAGGGTATGGCTGTTAACTGCTATGCCAGGACTGCTGCACAGTGTCACTATGTGTGTGTTGTCCACAGGAGCACTGTTATATATTTCTCATGAGGTCATTTTTCAGCATTGCAGTGGCACGAGGTTGCCCAGCTTCAAAGGACCCTGATTGTGAGCGCTCGCCTGTGCGGAATCAATGCCCATGTGATCTCTGGTCAGCTCTCTCTCACCTGGTTGCCCCGCAGCAGAGAGTGTGTACCCAGCTAAACCTGCTTTCCCTGTGGCAACCACCTGGCTTCCTGTGTGCATCCCTGGGTATAGCCCCCTCTGCAACAAACCAAGAGCATCATTCAAACACAAGAAATCTGCAAGAAGACGTTTATACTTTGCAGGATCACAAGGATCCGGGTTCGCAGCTTTTCAACAGACAACAGCAAAGCTCCTTTACTTAGTTATAAATTGTGCTTCTACAGTATCGACTGAGTGCTGCAGCATGGGAAGAACACAAAACAGAAGTAAAAGTGAGCTGGTCTCCAAGCCTAGCCAATGCCTGGGTCTCTCTGAGCTTAGAGATATTGGCTTTCTCTTTACTAGGAACCAGACCGACATCAGAACTCAATTCACACAAGCCAGATTTGGGATCAGTCTCCAGCCCCCCCCCCCCCCTCCCCCCACCAGTCCCAGTCTCACCGCAGTGCCCAGACCAGCTCGGGTCCCGCTCAGGGCTGCGTGCATCTCCGCTCTGCGGCTCTCCGCACCCAGATCCAGGGGGGGAGGAGTCTTCGTATCCAGGGCGCGGTTCTGATTGCTGTGGGAGAACATGGAGTAGCCGATCCCTGTAGAGAGAGACAACCAGGCAGTGATCCTTACCCTTATAAAAGTTTGTAAAAGCATAGCAACATGTAATAAAGCATAAAGGGATTGATAGGGAAATACATGTTTCAGGTTATGTATTTAGTGAATTATAGTTTGTATTGTATTTAAGTGGTAAGAAGCTGCCCTTATTGATGGTTTATCACATCTGTAACTCTGCCACACAATCATTTCTCATGCTGCATTCATTAGCACACAGTGGCCCTGGACCTCATTCACAGGGGAATGGTTGGTGTGGAGAAAAAAGCAGTAGCACGACCCATACAAGCCTGACTGTATTTAAGACACAGTGCTGCCCCAGCACCCCAGAATCTCTCATTTAGCACCCAGACCTCGTAGTAATCCCTCCTGGGACGGGGGCAGGCAATCCGTGGCATCCAATCTCAATCTCTCTCTCTCTTTCTCTCTCGCTCTCTCTCTCTCTCTCCTCACCTCATCTTCTCCCTTGCTCTCTCTCTCACTCACACACACACACACACACACACACACACACACACACACACACACACACACAAACATTAATCAGCATTTTCCCCCATGAATGGAAAACCTTGTGATTATCTCTGAGGTTCCCTCTTCAAAGGGAGCTGCCCACACTCCAGACAGCAGCACAGACAGGGAGGGTGTTAGGACCCAGAGGAGGGTTTCAGAACTGGTAAGCCAGCATTACCTTCATGTGGAAAAACACAGTAATACAGTACAGTTGCAATTTAGCACAGTTTCCCCACTCTTGCTCTGTGCTCTAAAACAGTGTTTGCAATGCTTTGTTAGTTAAAGCTGGTATAACACTACTCACAATATCAACCTAATTACAAACGTTTCGCATTACCTAGAATTTTATGATTGAGACATAATCAGAAAATTATACACACACATATTGATTATATATATATAATAGTCTCTATATTAACTATAACAAATAGATATATATGATGTTTTAAATCTATGAAAATGTAACTTGAGAGCACATTAGTGTGGCTTTTATTGTTAATTAGATCTTTTATTGAACATCGTGTAATCAAAGAAAATACAAAATGATTTTGCAAAATTCTACCAGAAGCCATAATAGTAGTACAGTATTTCATGTTAAATTTCAAAATGTCACATTTTGCAATTGTCATGTTTTCATTAAGTATATGGAAAACTACAGGCTGAATGTAATTCAATATGTTAAAGTAAGATTATTCAGTAGGTTTCATTTGACTTTCTGAATTCATTCAATAGGGGATGCAAAACTGCTAGCCATAGCTGTAAAGCGCATAGAGACACAGATAAACTTTTCAATTGTCAGTGTGAGCGCTGCCTTATTGCAAAGGCAGTTTTGCATGTTGACAGCATCCCAGTGCTTCACTGTGCCTGCCCATGCTTGTCCTACACCTTGCTTTCACATACCGCGCTGTGCTTTCGACACAGTGCACTGCAGGAAGCGGGAGAGCATGTGGTACGACAGAGAGACAGATGGAAAGAGTGACAGGCTTGATGACCGAGGCGTGTCTGCGCTGCCAAGTAACCACAGTGGAATCTTGTGTGGACGCACGGAGGCACTGTCTGAAGCATGCCTTATACAAGTGTTCCACAGTAAAAGCACAGCAAAGGGTAATAGAGCACAGATAAAGCGTGGTAAGCATGTAAAGCACAGAGAGGTCTGGTAAAGCATAGGCAAGCATTGTAAAGCACAGAGAGGTCTGGTAAAGCATATTCAAAAACAAGGTAAACCAGGGTAAACTACAGTAAATGCCCAGTATAGCTGTAGGAGAAGCATGCTAAAAGTGCAAATACTACTGTGCAAATATAGTGGGTTGTCTCTCTCTGTGAGTCTGCTTGGAGGGCTGCAGGTGGTGTCATGACTCAGGGCGAGGTGTTAAAGCCACAAATCAGGTCTGAGTCGCTATCTCACAGGGGTCCTTCCGCCCAGCTGGCCTTCGCTTCCTGACTGCACAGCTCACTGCACTGGCTGACTCAGCAACAAGCGCCCCCCCCCCCCAATGTTGTGGTTGGCGGGGGAGGGGGGGGGTGGGGGTGGGGGCATGGTCACAGTGCTCTCGACGCGCGAGGACAGCTCTTCTTGCTTTTGACACATAAAGAGTAGGTGCATTCTACCCACTTCACTGTATATCATTTCAACGTATATCATTTCTGTGTATATTGTTTCAATGTATATTGTTTCTGTGCATATTGTTTCAGTGTATATTGTTTCAGTGTATACTGTTTCAGTGCATATTGTTTCAGTGTATATTGTTTCAATGTATATTGTTTCTGTGTATATTGTTTCATATTGTTTCTGTGTATATTGTTTCAATGTATATTGTTTCTGTGTATATTGTTTCAATGTATATTGTTTCAGTGCATATTGTTTCAGTGTATATTGTTTCAGTGTATATTGTTTCAGTGTATATTGTTTCAGTGTATATTGTTTCAGTGTATATTGTTTCAGTGTATATTGTTTCAGTGTATATTGTTTCAGTGTATATTGTTTCAGTGTATATTGTTTCAGTGTATATTGTTTCAGTGTATATTGTTTCAGTGTATATTGTTTCAGTGTATATTGTTTCAGTGTATATTGTTTCAGTGTATATTGTTTCAGTGTATATTGTTTCAGTGCATATTGTTTCAGTGTATATTGTTTCAGTGTATATTGTTTCAGTGTATATTGTTTCAGTGCATATTGTTTCAGTGTATATTGTTTCAGTGCATATTGTTTCAGTGTATATTGTTTCAGTGTATATTGTTTCATATTGTTTCAGTGTATATTGTTTCAGTGCATATTGTTTCAGTGTATATTGTTTCAGTGCATATTGTTTCAGTGTATATTGTTTCAGTGTATATTGTTTCAGTGCATATTGTTTCAGTGTATATTGTTTCAGTGTATATTGTTTCTGTGCATATTGTTTCAGTGTATATTGTTTCAGTGCATATTGTTTCAGTGCATATTGTTTCAGTGTATATTGTTTCAGTGCATATTGTTTCAGTGTATATTGTTTCAGTGTATATATGTTTCAGTGCATATTGTTTCATGTATATTGTTTCAGTGCATATTGTTTCAGTAATGTATATTGTTTCTGTGCATATTGTTTCAATGTATATTGTTTCAGTGTATATTGTTTCAGTGCATATTGTTTCAATGTATATTGTTTCAGTGTATATTGTTTCTGTTTATATTGTTTCAGTGTATATTGTTTCTGTGCATATTGTTTCAATGTATATTGTTTCAGTGTATATCGTTTCTGTGCATATTGTTTCAGTGCATATTGTTTCAGTGTATATTGTTTCAATGTATATTGTTTCAGTGTATATTGTTTCAGTGTATATTGTTTCAGTGCATATTGTTTCAGTGTATATTGTTTCAGTGCATATTGTTTCAGTGTATATTGTTTCAGTGCATATTGTTTCAGTGTATATTGTTTCAGTGCATATTGTTTCAGTGTATATTGTTTCAGTGTATATTGTTTCAGTGTATATTGTTTCAGTGTATATTGTTTCAGTGTATATTGTTTCAGTGTATATTGTTTCAGTGTATATTGTTTCAGTGTATATTGTTTCTGTGTATATTGTTTCAGTGTATATTGTTTCAGTGTATATTGTTTCAGTGTATATTGTTTCAGTGTATATTGTTTCTGTGTATATTGTTTCTGTGTATATTGTTTCAGTGTATATTGTTTCAGTGTATATTGTTTCTGTGTATATTGTTTCAGTGTATATTGTTTCAGTGTATATTGTTTCAGTGTATATTGTTTCAGTGTATATTGTTTCAGTGTATATTGTTTCAGTGTATATTGTTTCAGTGTATATTGTTTCATGTGTATATTGTTTCAGTGTATATTGTTTCAGTGCATATTGTTTCAGTGTATATTGTTTCAGTGTATATTGTTTCAGTGTATATTGTTTCAGTGTATATTGTTTCAGTGTATATTGTTTCTGTGCATATTGTTTCAGTGTATATTGTTTCAGTGTATATTGTTTCTGTGCATATTGTTTCAGTGTATATTGTTTCTGTGTATATTGTTTCAGTGTATATTGTTTCTGTGTATATTGTTTCAGTGTATATTGTTTCTGTGTATATTGTTTCAGTGTATATTGTTTCAGTGTATATTGTTTCTGTGCATATTGTTTCAGTGTATATTGTTTCTGTGTATATTGTTTCTGTGTATATTGTTTCAGTGTATATTGTTTCAGTGTATATCCTGTTTAAATGTAATATTCTGGTAGTGTACAGGATATTTCCATTTAGCATTTTAAGTGACAGTTATTTCTTGCAAGTCAAAAGGGGTATTTTGTGAATGTGCATCGCTGTGCGTTGTTTAGTATGTAGTGTGCATTTAAATACAATATATTATAAACTGAGAGCTCTGTGTTTTCTTATTCAAGTTAAATAATTAATTGTTGGTCCAAATTAAGTGCAGCCTCAAAGAAACGGTAAATACTTAGGACTGTAGTGTAATGCATTATGTTACCTGCACAGTCATAATTTATAAGAAGAACTGGGATCGCAGATCTCCAGCCTGCTTAAGTGTAGACTCTGTTGAAGTGTACAAATATTTGTGAAAGAAAAAGAAGGATGCAGAGTGACTGTGTGAACGCACCTGAGTGTGGGGGTATGGGAGAGTGCTGGGGGGCAGCCCTGGGCCCAGCTGGTTTGTAGGGGGAGGGTCTGTGGGAGCTGAGGTGGGCACTGGCTGGGCTCCCTGTGGAGCACCCGTTCTCACAGGAGCCTGAGAGTAGGTACTGTGCCTCTGAGGAGAGGAGAGGGGCACCCTGAGAGAGAGGAGAGGGAAGAAGAGAGCATGAATGAGGGAAGACCACTGCAAAGATAGTACACACCTTACTGTATTTAATTAAGTCAGGTCAATTTATTCTTAAATTGATTTCTTGTTGTTATGCATTCCCTTAACCTGGGTTACATGGCCTAAATGAAGAGGAATTCTCCACACAGCTTGATAAGGGGAAGTTGAAAATCCAGACCATGACTGCCAGAAAGATACCCCGAACCAAGTGATCTTCAGTGGCTTTTAAAAACACTCACTGTGGAAGTTAAGTGCCATTGACTGGTACGCGATTGTAAAGGTGAGGGAAGGACCGTTTTTCGTGTTTGACAATCAACACGTCAATCAGTGGATTTAATTAAAACCTGCTGATACATACTTCTTAAAGGCAGTTATGAGCATGAGTACAGGTAACAGCGCCCCCCTCGTACAAGTAGGGGTACCAGGGCCCCCCTCGTTTTTACTCACATAGTACCGTTGGCGGCCGAGGGACAGGTCAATGCCCTCGTTCATTTGCCGGTATTTCTCCACTGCAGCGCTCATTGCCTCCTCGCTATCCAGATCCGGAGCTTCCAGCCCCAGGCCTTTCCTCCGCAGGGTCTGCAGGACACAGAACAGTTAGACACCTCCAGGATGTCCGTGTTGGTCCTGCTGTACTTAGTGTTTCACAGTGCTGAGTGGGGAGAGTAGGGGATGGGATGGGAGAGAGGAATTGGAGGAGAGAGAGGGATTGGAGGGGAAGGATGGAGAGGGGAGGGGGTGTTTATACCTCCAGGATGTCCGTGTTGGTCCTGCTGTACTTAGTGTTTCACAGTGCCTGGTGGGGAGGGGAGGGATGGGACGGAAAAGAGGGATTGGAGAGGAGAGATGGATTGGATGGGAGAGAGGGATTAGACCAGAGGGATGGAGAGGGGAGGGGGTGTTTATACCTCCAGGATGTCCGTGTTGGTCCTGCTGTACTTAGTGTTTCACAGTGCCTGGTGGGGAGGGTAGGGATGGGAGGGAAAAGAGGGATTGGAGAGGAGAGATGGATTGGAGGGGAGAGAGGGATTAGACCGGAGGGATGGAGAGGGGAGGGGGTGTTTATACCGCCAGGATGTCCGTGTTCGTCCTGCTGTACTTACTGTTTCACAGTGCTGAGTGGGGAGGGTAGGGGATGGGAGGGAAAAGAGGGATTGGAGGGGAGAGAGGGATTGGAGAGGAGAGAGGGATTGAAGGGGAGAGAGGGATTGAAGGGGAGGGATGGAGAGGGGAGGGGGTGTTTATACCTCCAGGATGTCCGTGTTGGTCCTGCTCTCGTGCGGTTCGCTGTACTCAGTGTATTTCAGCAGCACCTTGTCCATGTCTGTGCTGGCGTATTGGAACAGTCGGTTGTTGCTGTTGAAGACGATGAGCGCAATCTCGCAGTCACAGAGCACGCTCAGCTCGTACGCCTTCTTCATCAGACCGAACTTGCGCTTCGTGAACGTCACCTGCGGGACAGCAACACAGGGGCCCGGTATTCACTGCACTGCTGAGAGCCCAGGGGGCGGGCAGGGTAACAAAAAGCACTGAACTCAGTCCTGGTCTGTCAGGCGGTTTGAGAAAGTCAGATATGCAAACGTTTACCTTAAAAGCACACACAAACACAAGATAGGATCAAGTCCCTAATGTGCAGGAATTCCCATGCAGCCCGCACTGCGATGGGCTCTGGTGTATAAATGAGTGAATAGCTACCTGTCTGTTGCGCTGGTCCATTATCCTGGAGATCTGGATCTTCTTCCTCCCCATCCTCGCACCTCAGCCCTGATTCAGGTTCTGTGATCAGACACAAGAAAGTCCAGTTGACCTAATTTCCTCGACTGATCCTGATACAAGCAGGGATGGGAATAAGGTTCCCGTTGCACAGCAGTTTGATCCACTCCTGGTTTTACTATAAGTTTAATACCTGTGCTTGTTACCTATACGCTGTGGCTAATCAAGCTCATATTAAAACCTGGAATGGGCGAAACTGCTAGGCAACAGGAGTCTTATTTCCATCCCTGAAAAGTTTACCTCATGAGCATTTTCACTTTAAACTTGCCCCATGTAAAAGCTATGCATTTCCCATGGACAAAACACCAGTCATTTATTCTCCATGTCATGGGGCTAAATGTGTTGTTCTTAAAGTTAATAAACACGGCAGCAATCTTGGACTTCAACAGCGCCTTTCACAGCCAAAGTGCTTTACAAAGGTGAGCTCATTGTAGTTTCTTGTAGTTTTATCTAAGAAACTGGCTCAAAACTATTTAATTTGTCTGGGCATTGCTGAAACAGGCACCTGTCATCCACATGAATATCAGTTAGGAGAACCTTTCGGATGTCTTCTGCACAAGTTTTGGGGAGATTTATACAGTACAGTTAAATGTAATGGAGGGGTGGAGCTACTCTGTGATGAGAATATGAGGGGATTTTTTTTAGCCAGAGCTACTAAAAACAGAGACCCCAGCTATTTTTATATTGAAAGAAACTATGAATGATTTCTATGGGAAATGGCAGCAGTCAATGTGTCAGCTTCAGTCAGCTATTATTAGTGAAGCTGGCCTGCTTAGGAGGGGAATTTCCTAAATGTATCCACACCTCCTCACACTGTGCAGCATCCTGGGACCACTGCTGGTGCTTCTGAGAACCGGGGTTATAAATACCCAACCGGCTTCTAAACATTCACAGCACTGGCCACCCGCCTTCCTGCTCACTCGTGATTGGTTCAAATGAATAGACAGACAGGAAATACCTTATAAAAGTTCCCCATAGTAAAAGCACAGCAAAGTGCAATAAAGCAGGGTAAAGCATAGGGAAGCATTGTAAAGCACAGAGAGGTATGGTAAAGCATAGGGAAGCATTGTAAAGCACAGAGAGGTCTGGTAAAGCATATGGAAGCATTGTAAAGCACAGAGAGGTATGGTAAAGCATAGGGAAGCATTGTAAAGCACAGAGAGGTATGGTAAAGCATAGGCAAGCATTGTAAAGCACAGAGAGGTCTGGTAAAGCATATGGAAGCATTGTAAAGCACAGAGAGGTATGGTAAAGCATAGGGAAGAATTGTAAAGCACAGAGAGGGATGGTAAAGCACAGACAAGCATTGTAATGCACAGAGAGGTCTGGTAAAGCACAGAGAGATATAGTAAAGCACAGGGAAGATTTGTAAAGCACAGAGAGGTCCGGTAAAGCATAGGCAAGCATTGTAAAGCACAGAGAGGTATGGTAAAGCACAGACAAGCATTGTAAAGCACAGAGAGGGATGGTAAAGCACAGACAAGCATTGTAATGCACAGAGAGGTCTGGTAAAGCACAGAGAGATATAGTAAAGCACAGGGAAGATTTGTAAAGCACAGAGAGGTCTGGCAAAGCATAGGCAAGCATTGTAAAGCACAGAGAGGTATGGTAAAGCATAGGCAAGCATTGTAAAGCACAGAGAGGTCTGGTAAAGCATATGGAAGCATTGTAAAGCACAGAGAGGTCTGGTAAAGCATAGGGAAGCATTGTAAAGCACAGAGAGGGATGGTAAAGCACAGGCAAGCATTGTAAAGCACAGAGAGATATGGTAAAGCACAGGGAAGATTTGTAAAGCACAGAGAGGTCCGGTAAAGCATAGGCAAGCATTGTAAAGCACAGAGAGGTCCGGTAAAGCATAGGCAAGCATTGTAAAGCACAGAGGGGTCTGGTAAAGCATAGTGAAGCATTTTAAAGCACAGGGAAGCATTGTAAAGCACAGAGATGTCCGGTAAAGCATAGGGAAGCATTGTAAAGCACAGAGAGGTCTGGTAAAGCATAGGGAAGCATTGTAAAGCACAGAGAGGTCTGGTAAAGCACAGAAAGGTATGGTAAAGCATATTTAAAAAAAACAGGGTAAACTAACCCTTATAAAAGTTTCCCATAGTAAAAGCAGTGTAATAATGCACACTGAAAGTAAAAATACAGTAACAGATACAATCAAAGAATCAGAAGAATCTATTATCAAAGTTTACCACAGTGTATCTGCATGGCGAGTTTGCAGCTTTGCCAGTTGTATAATTATGACTTTACCATACTTTACTATGGTTTTATTTATTTTATTTTTCTTATCATACCTCTCTGGGCTTCACAGTGCTTACCTATGTTTTACCATGCTTTGCTTCATTACACTTTGCTATGCTTTTACTACAGAAAAGTTTTATAAGGGAAAGGGCAACGGTGGTGCTAATAAGAGGGAAGAGGTTAGCGTTCAATTAATTCACATCACATCAGTTTTCACATCAGTTTTGGACACATAATAAATCTATTTTTCATTAAAAATGTGTTCTCATTTTTTCCACTGCTTTACATGGGGATAAATGACATTCTCACATGAGGGCATGCAATTGGGTCTTCCATATTCCCCATATAAAGACTAGAAGATTTTTCATCTGTCCGCATATGAGGTCGCCACGCTTGAAAGGGTTAAGCATGCTGGTGTTGTTTCATGTGTGCCGTGCTTCTCTGCTGAGATTTCCCCCGGGTTCAGAGACAGGGCGCGACTCTAAACCACTGTCCAGCTGCACAGCAGGCAGGACCCTCCCTCGTACATTCCCAACGAGGACCTGCACCCCCCATCATCTCATCTTAATATAGCTTGTAGAGAAATGCGATGATCACGTAGGCCAAGTGGACCAGCAACTGGAGCGAGAGAGTTTTACAGCTCTAAGTGGAGAATAACTGGGAGTCATGTGATGCTGAACGATGTGCTCAGTGAACTCTGTGTGGAAGGTACACATGCCAAGTGGAAATGACTGAGTGTGCCAAAGCCACGTTCAAAGACATGATCTGGGATCCGGTTCGATCCGGCACAAATGAACCCCTGGCTATACCAGAACTCCTAAACCAGCCTCACTCCCTACCAGGACTGGAGTCAATTACACTGTAATTATGTAAATCATATTTAATTGCAACTACACTGTAATTATGTCATTTGTTTGAAAAAAAATGCAAGTTATGTATGGCATGCTTCTGTATTTGTACCTGTGATTATTGCTTGGTTATTTAGAGTAAATTAAGCAAACATGTTCATGTGTGTACAATGTTAGTTTTTAGTGTCATTGTAATTGATAATCGTAATTACTGCAGCATAATTGTAATTGTAATTGTAATTGAACACAATTGTATTGTTATTGGAATCACAATTTCAGCAAGCAATGCTGCTGTAATTGTAACTGTAGTTCTAATTCTAATTGATCCTAAAGGGGGCTGATAATCAGATCATTAAAACTGACCCCTTTCTAGCTTCACACGCTCATGTCATCCAAATTGGAATAAAACTAAACTTTGATGCTGACGTTAAAGAGATTTTTTTTTTTACAATTAGTGTTCCCTGTTTTGCCTCCCTATAAGGGATTCCTAATTAGCTGGGATGACCCTTTAATGCCGTTCTCTAATTAGAGGTTAGATTAAGCCCTCTGGGCTCCTGCCACTGAAATAGTGTGATATCACCTGTGATAATGACACTGTAAAGGAATAACCTAGAGGGGTTCAGTCAAAGCCTCATTCATAAATAAGACACTGATCAGCTGTTGAGATGGCCTTCAAGGGTTGGGTCTACTGCATAGTATATAACAGAGCAGGTGCAAACCGCAGTTAATAGGTCCCAGCCTCGTGCGACTGTCCCGGAATGAGGAAATCAAAGACAATGGTGGACAGCACTTTGAGTTTACTTCAGAGACGATGAAATGAAGATGTCTCAATAATAGAACCGCCACTCAGAGCTGTCTCAATAATAGAACCGCCACTCTGAGCTGTCTCAATAATAGAACCGCCACTCAGAGCTGTCTCAATAATAGAACCGCCACTCTGAGCTGTCTCAATAATAGAACCGCCACTCAGAGCTGTCTCAATAATAGAACCGCCACTCTGAGCTGTCTCAATAATAGAACCGCCACTCTGAGCTGTCTCAATAATAGAACCGCCACTCTGAGCTGTCTCAATAATAGAACCGCCACTCTGAGCTGTCTCAATAATAGAACCGCCACTCAGAGCTGTCTCAATAATAGAACCGCTACTCAGAGCTGTCTCAATAATAGAACCGCTACTCAGAGCTGTCTCAACAATAGAACCGCTACTCAGAGCTGTCTCAATAATAGAACCGCCACTTCGAGTGAGTGGAAAAACCAAGAAGTTACAAGAAGCTTACATCCATTTTATTGCATTGCATAACACTATTCCCATGCATGTTTTTTAGTTGTGTTTTGTGTATAGGCTACACATTCAGTTTCTTGGTTTTGAATTATAAAGTATTCTCACTGTAGATTATTACCTGCCCGATATTCCACTAGGAGACAGGTGGCGCCTCCAATGGAAAGGAGACAGGAATTCTTGGTTGGCAGGAGGCCCCAGGGCTCCTGTTTACAGCAGCACTATCTCTCGGGATGCCCCCAGGGAGGCCTGAGAGATATAAGGCTGGTTCGTAACCAAGCAAATGTGAGGGAGAATTTCACATGTTGCTGGAGGCCAGGGCTGCCCTTAAATTAAGGGAATGCATAATAACACAACACATGACTCCATACTTGTTTGGAGTCTAAATTTGCAACTCAAAACAGTCCCCAAAAGGGAGTGCAGCCTCTCTGATTTGCCTGAAATAATCTGTACCTCCCAAAACACCTTACATTTACTTTCAAACAAAATAACTGCATCATCAAAATACATTCACTTGACTCCTTACACAAACGTGATGGCAGGCTGCCTCTAACACAACACACAGAGCCCTGCCTGACTCACTCACTGACTCTCGGCACAATCAAGTTCCCTATGTCACGCTGTGTGGATGACACTTTCACAGTGCATTTTTAAAAAGCACTACCTGCAGGGGACCTGCGTCTGCAATCCTGAATCTCCAACAACCTGATAGCTCTAATTACAATCCCAGCCTGCCACTAAACTTTAAATGGAAAACAAGACATTTGTGAAGTTATATAAAATATGTGCAGAATGTAAAAAAATAACACCGTATAGGAAAACAGTTCATATTTCAATTCTTTGTTCAACTAATAGCATCCTAGGTGCACTGTAGCGACACATGCACAAGGACGGAAATAAGACTCCCATTGCACAGCAGTTTGATCCATTCCTGGTTTCACTGTGAGTTTAATAAGACACTTGTTACCTATACACTGGGGTTAATCAAGCACATATTAAAACCTGGAATTGGTGAAACAGCTATGCAATAGGAGTCTGATTTCCAGCCCCGCATGTGTTCTGGACCCAGCTAGGCTTTGTTATAAATACTGTCCGAATGGACCTGCGGGAGTACAGCCTGGCTTTCCACTGCTAACAGAACCCATCCTACTCAGGATCCTCACTCAGGAAGCTCAGTCCAGTTCTGTTGACATCGATCCCAATGCCAATTACAATCCAGGGAAAATGTTCTCCTGGATTTGACCTATGAGGACCGCTGCTATATTTAGCCACAGAGCTTTTATTTCAATTTCGGAACGGATACGGTGCCACTGTTCCCATGACCCCCCAGGGATCAGACATCTGTCCTCCCCCACACGACACTGAGGCATTTGGGGCATTCCTCTGCACTCCGCTCTGCTATCAGTATTGCCTTATAAAGTATACACCGGGCTTGCCCCTTGAGCCAGGGCATCTTACACCCTGTTTATAAAATGAACACGTATTCAAAATGTAGTGCTTTTTTTTAAAACTAAGTATATTCCAGCCTGGTAATTACATACAAAACAACACGTTTTATTGGGACCAGCCAGTTGTCTGGTTAATAGACTTGGAGATAATTGCTTTCTGTGAGGCCTAAACTGAATACTGTACAATACTTTAATGTGAACCTCTTCCCTGCCTATACAGTAATAACACACAGGCAAATGTATATATATATATATATAGACATAGTGAGAAAACGAGAGACAGAGAGAATTAACATCTATGTGGCTTTGCAGGTTTGCCACAAAACACGCTCAATTAAATTCACACACATCCCAATGCTTGCTGATTCTAGCTATCTCTGCACTGTATAAAAACCACAGGCTAATTGATGGCCTACGCAATAGACAGGATTCTCAACTGCTTTTAAACTCAGTCTGGGACCCATAAGGGAGAAGAAAATAAAATAAAAACCACAAAGCGGTAGCGTCCACAAAACAGAGCCCTGCACGGATGCAGAATGCTTTGAATTGCACACAGCAATCTACTGCAACGGCTTTCTTTAAATATTAGAGCTCACCGCTGCTGAACCAGTAATTCTGTAAATGATGCAACGTAACTGTATGCTTACTGATCCATGGTGCAGCTTGTAACGCTTTGAACCTAGCAGGCTTCACAATGAAATCTAAGATATTGATTGCAGGATAACTTCTAGGCAACTGGGGTACCCTTTATAAAAGCTTAGCACAGCAAAATGTAATAATCCTAGTGAAAAGATGGTATAGCACAGGTAAGCACTGTAAAGCCCAGACAGGTATGACACAGTGTACTGCAAAATGTGGCAAACAATGGCAGATACATATTATAAACATTGGAAAAGCAGACAGGAAAACTGCAGAATTACCGTGCACGTTTAAGCTTGTATAAGGGATATGATCGATTTGAAGGGAGTATGGACTGCTGCTGTTGCTGTTTCTAGGGCACAGCTCAGAACAGGTGCATAACAGAGCCATGCAATGATTCAATGATTGCACTATCCCCCCTCCGTCATCACCACCTGCCTCTCCACCCCAAGTCTCCCGGGCCCCCACTTCCTCTACTCTAGCCAGGAGCCTGGTCTGCAGAGAGCAGCAATGGAACAGAGCAACACAAACACAGCGGCCCCGGGGGGCCCTCTCCCCTACAGTCACATAGGCAGGGCTCCTAATTACTCCACTGCTGCCCACAAACAGCTTTGTCTTTACATGTTTTACGAGTCCCAATGCTTGAGTATAAACATTTAAACATTAGCCGAATGATACAATTTCGCTGTTTTTATCCATTGCCAAAAATATCCATGTCTAATAAAGATCTCAGTCTTAGTGCTCATTCAGAAGCACATGTGCTAATGTGCTTTGCATATTCAATGTATTTTTTTCCATATTCAGTATGACATGTTTCACACAATCTTATACACCACAGCACCTTCTACTAGAGCGATGTCCCTGTTGACGTTTAACCCATTAAATACCAAATGAACACCCGCTGCATTTATGCAATTTGATACATTAAATTTAAACCTAACTTTTGTGCTGAACAAAATCACAAAAAAAAATGACAAAGCAGTCTGTCCTCCAATGAAGACAATGATAAAACCGCACTGCGCTATTTGCATTGTTCTCAAAAACGAGAAGGATCCTGATATCAAGATTCCCTTTTTTTTGTAGTTTGTAGTCTATTTCCTGTAGGGTTCACAGATACAGATTTGTACTGCAGACTCTCAGAGGGAACACATGCATGCGTTGTGTAGAGTGTAGTGAGCTGCAGTCTCTTCAGTGTGAACTAAGAGTTCAGTAAGTGTGGAACGACTGCTGAATAGAATCTTATAACAGTCCTTAGCAAGCATATATAGCCCAGAGGCCCTATTGACTTCTATGGCATAGGGTAAAGTATAACAACTCTTGAATTGCTTACACTTATTATATGGGGGATAATAAATACAGAATATAAATACACAAAAATACATAAATAAATAATAATAACAGTAACTGACTATGGAATGCTGCACTTTGCAAAGGCCTTGAAAAGACAAACAAATAAAGCAGGGCTGTTACTGCTGATCTTGTCCTGTAATGGATTCATCAGATCATGTGAATTGTCTGATAAACCCTATAATTGCACATCTTACAGGTTTCGTATGATGTGGAAATGTAGTAGTAATCTAATGTCCCAAAACACTGCATGTAGCAATGCTGACATGAACCCCGTATAAACAATACAGCCCTACATACAATAAGCACACGCTTACCTGAGATCCTCAAAAAACAGGTTTCGAACAGGGGTGTCTAATCCCGATCCTGGAGGGTTACTCCACTCCAGGTTTAACAGGTGATGAACTGCTTCAGGGTCTGCATGGAGGTTGAATTGGTTCAAAGAAACAATTTAGAAGAGGGCTGGAACAAAGACCAGGAGTGGGAAAGCCAGCTTTGTCCCTCCCCTGATTTAGATCATTACAAAGTTTATTAGAAGCGGTAACTTACATTGTGTTTCAGGTTTTACTTTAATATATAGTCGATTTAAGCAGTCTTCTGCGTTTCACGTTTAACCAGTCGAACATAAGCAGCTTTTCTGAGTTGAGTCTCATGTTTAATTTGGAAGAGTGTCGATGCCTTCCCCGACGGGACGTCTGCAGCAGCCTGGCCCTTGAACCCCTGTCCAATCCTGTTTAGTATTTGCAGTTAGACCCACCTTTGGGTTGCTGTTAATAGGTTCTGAATTAAGCCGTGACGCAGAAATGTGGTTCACCCACTTCACCCACATCACCCACTTCACCCTGCTGCAAAAGGGAAGGGTTGAAATGAAGACGTGTTGAGACTCAGAGGGACTCCAGCACTGCTTTGCTAGCTCTGACTCATTCAAGACCTTTAGAAGTTCTTAGTCATGGGTTAAACCCGATAAAGCCCAAATTATACCCAGAAACAGATCTTTTTAAATTATAGTGAATCCTCATTTCACCCCGAAAATGATATTAAAAGCAAAGATCATGAGATAGATAGGCCTCCTCTGAATTGTTTAATTGCACCAATTAAACCTCCATACAAAACGTTCAACAGTTCGTGATATCTTTGTACCAGTTAAACCTGGAGTGGAATAGCCCTCCAGAACCGGGATTGGACCCCTCTGATCTTAAGCCTTGTACAGCTGTACCTTCAGAGATGTCTTTATAGGGCTATAACAAACAAAAACCTATAAAAGGCTTCACTTTGTTTTGTTTTTGAGTTTCGTTTCGTAACTACACTACACACACCGCTCTTGTAAGCACAGTGCTGGATGTAGTTAGTATCAAAATACAAAGTACTACCGCACAGCACAATCTCCACGGAACTGGACCTCAGAATACGCTCAACTGTCCGGTGGTGCATGGGAAGAGTCAACCCGGCTATTAAATGCACCGTCAACGCTCACCGGCTATACCCTACTGCAATGCTTGTGAATTTATACAACTTACTGTAAGTAGGATTCACAGAAAGATTAATTATTATTATTATTATTATATTATTATTATTATTATTATTATTAGTTATATGCTGTCACATATGGACAACCCTTTTAACGCCTTGCCGTTCCTTCGTTACACATTTTAAATAATCACACCTACCCAGTCATTACATGACGTATTACCTTGAAAGTTTTGAGTTTTCTTAAAATGAAAATGCCCGCCTTCACAATAACTGCAATACACGGTTGCATCATTGTATTCAAAAACATATACTGTATTTCTAGCACTATTACCTGTTCTACACTGCGGTACTCACCTTAGCACTGCGGTGTATTCAGCGCGACCACGCACATGCAGTTATCGGCTCCTTTGAAGAGATTCAGGATATAAAAATATAGTAGGTAAATTTCTATACACAATTCAAAGCATCAAAGCTGCCTGTTACCGTGTCTTCCTTGTTGCTTTTGCCAGCACCGTGCTCTCAAATCCAAAGTTGATTTGTTTATAATAACAGGGAGTAGTTGTGTGCAATGACACTGTGCTGCTGTTCGTTAGTTACTGTGTTACCAATGACCGCTCATACCCTACAGCGACCCAGGCTGAAGCTTCTCAACTCAGGGATGCTGGCTGATGACATTCAGCGTGGGTCTCCCCGGCGCTGATTGCTTCACTGCTTTGCCTGATTTGCATAGTCACGCCCCCTCCAGCGAGACCATTGGTCCACTGTGTTATTCCAGCATCATTACCCCGCCCACTTGTTGATTCCTATTTACAGTATGTGAGCAGGCAGCGGGACATTAATTATTCATTTTCTTAATTGCATTTTATATTCCATGATCTGTTAGTTCATATTAGAATGCACTTAGCTCGGTTATTGTGTCAACACATGTAAATAAGAGTGCATTACCTTCACAACTGCTCACATGCAAAATGTTGCCAGTTCTGTGTGCAGGGCTGTGTGCAATCTACACCATGCTATATAGCAGAGTCTGGCATATCATTAGTTTATACATATTTGGCAACATTTGGAAACTGTTCAGCGGGTCACACATGGGAGGAGTCATGCGCAAAAAACACTCATTATCATATAATAGATGTATCCCCCCCCCCCCCAACTCAACAGACAGGACCATCATGACAGTAAAAAAAGTAAAAATAGACACAATGAAGCGTTCTTCCCTTTGTATTAGCAGATGTGTCTCAGCCACACCAAGAGCACAGCGTGTGGTTTTCACTGGCTCTACCGTGCACAATAAATGAGTTTTTTTTTTCTATGGGTAAAATCAGGACTTTCTTCCAATGCCTCGGGACGGGGGACATTTGCTAGAAATCGGGACTGTCCTGACTATATAGGGCTGGGGTGTCCAACCCTGGTCCTGGACAGCCCCTGTCCAGCAGGTTTTATAGGTGTCTTTATATCATCAGTGGCTAAAGATCTGGAACATCTGTTAATCTTGACTAATTAAGTCAATAATTGGTTCAATTAAGTAACTGAGAGATTGGTTGAAACGAAAACCAGCAGCCACAGTAGCTCCCCAGGACCAGGGTTGGAGACCCCTGATGTAGTGACTGTTGGCATGTATGCTTTATAATGTTTCAGTAACCCTTACCATTGGAATGTACACATGTGCCGATCAAGGACATAGTATACATTGACCAGTTTATATACATTTATTAAATGCAGGGATGGAAATAAGACCCCTCTTGCGTAGCAGTTTCCCCATTCCAGGTTTTAAAGGCTGTCTAGTCAGTGTAGAGGTAACAAACTCAGATGTGTCTTATTAAACTCACAATAAAACCAGGAATGGATCAAACTGGTCTGCAATGGGAGTCTTATTTCCATCCTTGAAATGTGCTATATTATTTCTTATAGGGCACCATACTTTAAATGGAATTCACAAACATTCGGCATGCATTTGCTGTAAAGACACCTGTGTAAATTCAACATAAAAAGTACAACACATTCATACTGTGTTCTGTGCAGTGCAATACAGACTTCCTGTTCTCTGTTATGCATGCTTTTCCAGCGACAGCCTTTATGAAGTGATATATCCAAAGGACTGATGATTGATTGAGACACACAGGACAGTTCTTTTACCCTGCATGCATGCTTCCATCCCAGGGAGGGGAGGAAGCATAGCCTCATTTTCTGGGGGAACTTCACCAGGGCAGCGATACTTCCTCAATTCTTTGAACAGTGCAGCAAGATCTTTAACCCATGCAAATCAAGAGAGATCTCGGTTTGACAAAGACTGCACCTCTCTGCAGACTTTCCTGGGTCCTGTCAACCCGAACATGGTCAATGCATGACGAAGTGTAGTAAAGGGTGTTGGAAACTAAGGTAAAAGCAATATGTAAGCATGGCTAAAAAATGTAATGTGTATACATAAGAAAAGGATTCAGTTCTCACATCCACAGTACAGTAAACCCTGGCTTTAGGACCGCTAAAAAGGCCATCTCATAATTAGCCAGTTTGCTCCTTTTAACGGCAATATAAAGTCACTTTCAATATTAAGACCACCATCAGCAGTGCTAAATGCACCAAACCACTGTTAAATCATCTCTCTAATGAGACCAACATGCTCTAACTATCAAACCACCTGAACACTTTGAGTGCAACATTATGCACGTCATTCGATTTACAGTCTTAAAAAAAAAACAAACAAAAAAAAAACAATTAAACTAAAAACATTTATTTCGAACCATCGGCATAAACGATACATAAATAACATCTAAGCTAAGTTTACCCCAAGCAGGATCTGCTCGAATCATTTTAACAGGAAAAGAAGACACTGTCATTTTCTTCCCATCCCTAGGAGTGTAATTAGCAGCTTAGCACGACTCCAAATGATAATTGATCCTTGGAGTCTGCTGCAATCCTCTCTCATATTAAAAAATTAAAAAAATGAAAATGGAGTATGCATGCTATTAGCATGCATTATTATAATGTGTTATCTAGTCTCTCCAGTCAGTGCGTAGGCTTGCATCTGCAATGTATTTCTTGGCATGTGAATACTATGAAGGGGAACCACAGCAGAAGAAATAATGCAAATTCAAACAGAGATGTTTCAAACAAAGAACAATCCGACTCGTGTTACATGTCACGTCTGTTTCGGACATGGTGATAAAACATGGATTTATTTAGCCTGTCCGCTGTCAGTTTTGGTGTCTGCAGTGCATGTGTATGTTGAAAGGACACATTTAGCTTCTGGGTCTTTACTGGGAAAAGGTGACTCCCCCCCTTCCCCCCTCCGCCCCTCCCCCCCTCCTCCTCCTCCCCTCCACCC